>NC_039367.1:133452466-133568777 GCF_003573695.1 Papaver somniferum | reverse complement strand
CGGAATAACTGTGGATCACCAAAACCAAATAGGGCTATCACAAGTAAAAGGAATCTGCAACATCCCAAGAAAATTAGCAAATAAAGCACACCCTTGTCTAGTTTCCTGTTTAAGACAACTACATCTAGCTGTGGTTCAGGTTCAGGTTCTATAACAGGGTCTAGATAAAATATTTTCATGGGTTGCAATTCCTCATAAGTTAGATCCGAATGTTCAGGTTCTAGAGTCTAGAAATACTCAACTAAGAATTTAGAAGCACATAAAATTAACCTGAATAACTGGGGATCCTCTAAGTCAATCAAATTTGACTTACGCAGCTGACCATAATGAGAGTGGTGGTGTTCCTTAAACAAATGTGTCGAACCTAATCTCCTAAAGTAATTAGGTTTAGTCTCAAAACTCAATAACTGACACATTTCAAATTCAAACGTTCCCACAATTGGAATAAAAGTTTTTGGTGGGAAAAAAATCAATCTGGGTATCATATCCTGGGTAAACCACATCAACCAGAGGATGGGTTTCTAACAACTGAACTTCTTCCTGGACATTATTAGGTTCGGGAGAGCTAGTATGACGGTAATCTGGCACAATGGTTGAGGCACATATATCAAGTCCCAAGTGAGGGACCTTTCTAAGAGTTAAAGCACACGGAGAATGATAATCACCCGCAAACTTAGAGTTTTCAGTGTCTCTAGAAAGACTAGTCACAACTTCCCTAATTTCTAGGTCATTAGATTCCTGAAAATGGTCAATTGATTCTTCTAAGTCAGGTTCATCCTCACTCATCTCTACGAGTTTATGGTCTTCTAATACTAGTGTTTCTAAATCGCTAGACTCTAAAACAATATTCTCAGGGTAAACTCTTTCCTCTAAACCATCATCACAATCATATAAAGGATTATCAGCGAAAGTTTTTACTAAAGGCTCATTAACTAAGGTGTTAATCATAATTACTTCCTCTGATTCACTGATAGGCACATCAAATAATGGATTATCCAACACACTGCAGGCTAAAGGATCATGAACTACATCGTCTAAAGCGGTGGTATCTCTAGTCAAATCCTCATCCTTTTGAATATGTGAATAATTATTAAAATTATTTGGATTTGTACTAGAAACAACACTATCATTATAAAGCTCAATCGGAGTAACAAATTCCTGATCACTATGCCTACATATTTTATGTTCTTCATCAATACTATCCTCATCATAATCATCATTATAGTAACATGAAAATGATCGAACCCCATCTAAATAAGTAGTATTACCAATTCTAACCTCGTCATCTTGATTATGTGAATAAAAACTATCCTTATTTTCAAGGGTGGTATTGGGAACACTATACTGGTATTTAAGACTATCTTGAGCAAATTTTTCTACAATTCTATTTGTACTCTCAGTAAACTGCTTGAGGGACTCTTCTAGAGACATCTTAGTTGACTGCTCTACGGACTCTTCTGGGAGCGGAATATTATAAGTTTATTTCATAAATAATTGAAATTTCTGTGTTGACTCATTGAAACTCTTGAGAGACTCTTCTAGAGAAATAGAATAATTTTTTTGCTCGTATGACCTGTGGGTATGTGGATAGTAATTGGGCTCACAATGGTATGGACCATGACCTTCAAAAGTTCCGCGTTCCCAATCACTATTCACACTATGGTCATAAAAAGGATAATGTCCAAGCTGCTCAGTCGGATACTCATTGTATTGGCTACTATAATACCAGTTTGACATCCTAACTGCAAGGGAATTCTAAACAAGCACAAAGAAGGCTGACTCGACCACAACAAACCTATTTTATATAGCAAACAAAAAGCATGATGGCTCCACTTAGATTGTTTCTATACCAGCTTCTATTCTTTCGAAAAGGAATTCGTTACAATCTAAACAAACCCCTCTGGAATCAATCCGAGTTAAAGTAAGTTGAATAGAGACGAGGGAAGCTGCATGGAGCTTTGATACCCAAGGCCTCACCGGCATTACAAGGCGGTGTATTCAACTCACAGAAACCATCATGAACTTCAAAGTATGCTCAAAAGAGTAACCAATATTTTTCGAACGACTTTCCAATTAAGCTCGTTACCCTATCGGTCTCGTTCTAGTCCAAATTTTAAGGCTTAGGTTCGCGTAGGTTACGTGTTCCTAAGGCGGGAAAGAAGGAAACGGTAATGAAATCCGAGTCCTTATCTTGATTTGGCCAGGCCTTGCCCTTTACTAGAAAATTAAATCCGATTTCAGGTCCTCAACATATACGCATATAAAATCATCCAGTAAACCCGCTGACAGGGGATTCGCGGGTGTTTAGAATTCTTACCTCCCGTTCCAGACGGGGGATGAACCGTTGAGGTCGACTCGGTCCACCGACTCCAATGTCAGTGTACGAACCCGAGGGGTCGAGACAGTATCGTAACTGTCGTCCTTCCCTGTGCAGTTTATATTTAAACCAACCCTTCCTTAGGGTTTTAAAAATAAAGTCCAATGTTCAATGTCCGAAAGAAAAGAAAAAAAAAAGTCCAAAAATAAAATATTACAAAAATAAAAACCTTAATTACAGTTTCTAAAAAAATAAATAAAATAATATACAAAATCTTCTTCTTCACTCCTTTTGGATTTCTCTTTTCTTTCCTATTTGGGCTTTTCCTTTCTTTTCAGCACTTTCTCTTTTTTCTTTACCTTAGCTCCAAATCTGAAAGCAAACAAAAATACCAAAACACGTAAATAAGAACAAATAAAATAAACCTAAAAAAAAATCTATAAACAAATCCGCGTCGGCGGCGCCAAAAATTGATCGAAATTTTGATAGTGGTAAAAGGTTGTCGTTCACTCGGACTTGATGAGATTGTTTTTAAGAATTAATAAACTAAAATAAAAGAAAATATATATACAAAATATTGTCACAAGATGAAGATATGACCGGGACTCAGAATTCCACCAGACTTCAATTTCATGCAGTTTAAATACCAATTCTAAACAATAATAGCTCATGATATACAGTTTCATTGACTCTAATTCATTGCCTAAAATATATTTCGAAAGTAATGGATGTAAATCTAAAGCATGGGATATCAAAACATTTAAGCAAGCATAACCCATCAATTGAAATGACAACCATTCAATGATAATCATGATTCAATTAAATATTGTGCAATTAGTCATAAAAAGAATTACTATAATTACCACATTAGTGAAATTTGGCTTCCTTCATTATCCCGGTGATGGGGTCTAGTTCCACATGTTGGAAACACACTCAAAATTCATTTTTATTGCTCAATGGGTGTTTACAAAGACGAAAAGGGAGGAAAAATTATTAAACCGGGTTGTAACACTTATTTTTATTACAAAAAAAACTGTTACGGAGAACGATAGAAGCAATGTGTCACTGTCGCTGTATCCATACGACTGTCATGTCTTTGTCGTTGTCACTGTAGCTTCAGCGACTGTTTTTAGCAGCAGTTGTTCTTCATGTTCTTCCTCCTTATGAAGCAGCAGAAAGATATTCTCTGCAGTTCTGATTTTCACTTTTTACTGCTCCCCAAACTCTCCATACCCCCTCTCTGGTGCCCGAGAACCTATTTTATACTCAACAGGGTCATCCAATCTCTGCATTAACTCCGGAAATCTCTTCATAACTCGCGAGTGAAAAAAAATATTCTCGGGAATATTTTCTTCCCTATTTTACCTCCTCACGCGTTGATTCTCTGCCAGCACACTCTGAACAGGTCAATACACGTTCCAGAATGTTGATCTAGTCATCAGAACATGTTCAAACTCTTCAAAACCCGTGAAATATTCTTACCGAGAAAGTGTTGCTCTGTTTACTTCTACGCGAGAATCCAGCCAATTTTAATCGATCAAATCACTCATGATAGTTTTGTTGGGACATGTCACAACTACCCAACAAATTTCAGCCCTTTAATCTACCTAGAACTCCTTCAAACTTCGATCGGAAATCACACAGTTCTGTTCTTCATTTTCCCGACAAAATGAAATTCAAAAGAAGAAGATGGGTGTTAAGGATGAATTTGGGCTACGCATAACCTTGGGTGCCCCTTAGCCAAATCTGGGGTCTGTATAGCAAATGTTCTCCGGGGTGCCTTTAGTAGTTTTTCGAGCCGAATTTTCCAAAATGTTTATTTCCCAAAAATACCTACAAACACACAAAACACCATAATAAGTACAAAATCGAGTACCAACATAGAGAAAATTGAGGACAACTTAGACACAAAAATGTGTCTATCACGCATCATCAATATGTTTTTGATAATCTCCTCCTGGATACATCTCAATTATTATTATTTCATTCAAGGAGTTGCCATGATCGCTTGCACGAAAGAGATAATTACATTGACTTCTTCATCGGTGCTGGATTCCTGAATTGTTTGCCCGGGAGCAAGTTGAAGACCGTCAATGATCGATGGAGCAAAATTCTGAAATAAATCAACAAATATTTGTTTTGTGATCCTAATTACACGGATAAGGAAATCCGTGATAAAGGAAGCACTAACAACTCACCAAATAAGCGGTTGGGGACTGCACGCTATTCAGTAACATCCTATAATTCTTACTTCTGGGTTCTCCGCCTCGGGGACTTTCTTCAATTTCCGTGAAGTCTATATCAATCTGAGGTCTCACTACACGACAATCCTGTGGTAAAATTAATGAAATAATTAAGAGGCGATTATTATATCTCTATAAAAGTCATAAGAAAAATACTTACTTGTGAACATCCTGGAAATACTTTCGTTTATCACCACTGGAAGGATACTTCAACCTTGGTCGCTCAGAAACCATCTCAACAGAAGGAGGTTCTTGTATTGGAGTTTGAGCAGCCATTATAAAATCATATAAACGATCAAGTTACTGATTCCAGAAAGTTACATAACCTGGAGTTGCATAGGCGACCCGGTCAGAACAAGGGTACAAACATTCACGCACATTCAAATGTGTGCAATCTAAAGATGCTTTAAGTTGATCGACTGACGTTTTTTCTTTCCGAACATCTGGGACACACTGATCAAGACCCATTTGTCGAGCTTCTCTATCGATGTTATATTCCTCCACCAGAAATTTCCCATGGATTACTGATACTAAGTAACCAGGAGTACAACTCAGTATGAAGGATCTCTCATCGTCACTCAGGTCTGCACCAGACTCCAAAATAACATTCTCTTCATTGTTATTAAAAGTGATAAATTGTGATACAAAAGGATGAATTGACACCCAAGGACGAAAATTAAACTCAGACTCATTGTATAAGACACTGGTGAGGCGTGTCTTGAGTCGAGGCTTCTTAGTAGACCAGCGCATAATCCTGGCATTATCCTTCTCAGAAAGAACATAACGAGTATCAACATTCGGTCCTTGCAAGATGCTACGAGGAATTGGTGCATAATTCTTGAAGCGCTCCCACAATAAGGCTTGGAGAAATATTGTATTAACATATGTTTCAACTTTCATAAAACCATTGGAAACACTAGAGTCCACAACCAAGGAATATAAATTGGAGAATAGTGAACCCAAGAACAGACTACCAATGGGAAGTTTCTCACCTTGATCTATCTTAATGGCAAAAGGAATCACGAATGGCTTCAGAAAGTTTCCATTATCTTCAAATACATCTCTGGATAACCACAAGCACAAGAAATCAACAATGTTTAACATACCATCCACGGGTCATCCAGGAGTTCCATCTCTCGGCCACTAGTGTTTTAACCATTGAGCATAACAAGATTTACTGGATAATTTGTCAATATCACGCATCATAGCTGTCAAGACATCAGATATTGCATTCTCGTCTGCCGAAAGTGTTGTAGGGAAATTACCCATGACAGGAAGATGCAATAAAGCAACCAAATCCTCTAAAGTGATGGTAAATTCTCCCCACCTGCATATGAAAGTATGAGTAGGAACACACCAGCGAGAGAGCAAAGCTACTATACCTCTCACATCATGGTAAACCGACAAATCTCCAGCTGCTTGAATAGCTTGTGTCACCTGTGCACGATCCAACATGGTTCTCACATGACTATACCCCAACATATGTCTTTCCCATCCGGAGAAGTCAGTTAAAGTTTTTCGAGAAAGCTTGAAGTCTATGTGTGAACCAGCATAATGTCTTCCTTGTAGAGAAAATCGAATAGTCGCTCAAGGAGACACCAATTTTCTCTGAAAAATATCCATGAGATATATAAGAAGACGAAACGAGGAACTTGGGAGACGTTTTTCATGTCTATATTGAACCACAAAGAAATCGTCATCAGTGTTTGGAATATTCTTTGTTCCCAGTTGTTTCTTCTTCTTCTTCTTCGTCAACGAAAGTCCTATCTACAGAGTTACCATTTCCTGAGGTTGCATCTGTGGAAGTACCATCTCTGGAAGCATCATATTTGGAAGTGCCATCATGAGAATCAGTCATCTTTGCAAAGTTGCTATGACATCCACACAACATTTCTACTTCAACACGTCATTCAACAAAACAATGGATCATGGAAAGAAAGTGCGCATCTATAAAAACGGTAACAATATAACTCTTACATGTTTACAGTTTCACTAGCTGTAGTGACTATAACACGAAATTTCAAGAGTCTATTCGCTCCTTTAAACCTAGAAAGACGAACAAAAAATCTCATTATTCAAAATCATAACTTGATTTTCATGTGAGCAATTCACGAAATTTCCATCATGTGAGCAATTCACATAATTTTCACCGTGTGAGCAACTCCCACCGAGTGAACACTCATTGATTTTCGTGCATACACTATTAAATCACAAAATCCATACAAACAATATTTTATCAAAAAATTATTTACTTCTAGCGATTGCTAAAAATTAAAATTTGATTTTACAAAATTTTAAGACTTTCTGAATAACTCACGTATGTTTTAAAAAAAAAAATAAGACGATCTCAAAAAAAAAATTTAACGTGAGCAGGTCACGTATATAAAAAAAAATCGCTCAAACGAGCGTTTGTCTATCAAACGAATTCTTTTCTATTTTTTGCTAAGGTCCACATATTCCAAATAAATTTTGATTTTTCATGAAAGCTCATAAACAAAATTTTATCATTAGAGGCAGCTCTATTTAAAAAAAGAAAAATCTCTCCTAAGTTAGGGATTATTGCTTGTTTCTTAAAATAACGAACGAACGTCCATTCCTAAAATAAGGGTTTCATATAAAAACTCACGTCTATATATGCATGTGTACGAATTTTCTAGCATGATTAAATCATGAACAACTCACGGATTTTAAAAAAAAAAAAAAAAAATTCGGACTTACCTGGTCGGCGCCGGCCGGAACTTGGCCGGTGATGGTCGACGGTGGCTGAATTCCGGCGATTTTTTTTCCTCCTCTGCCCGGACGTGAGTAGGTCAAATAGAGAGTGGTCGGTTGGTGAGAGAAAAATAATTTTTTTAGGGCTTCTTCCCTTTTATATCAATTTTATTTCCAAAACCTAATAAAACAAGGATTTCCTTTTTTGGGTCCGGGACCGTAAACGGTAAACCGACCAAAACTAGACGTCTGACCATCCAAATCAGCAATGCCTCGTCACTCACGAGATGACACTCTATCATACTGACAGGATCCTTGTCTGGGAATTTGCTCGTACATGACATCATTGGAGCAAATTGGGGACTCTGAAAATGCCTTTGTGCGACTAAGTTCAACTACTTATCTCGTATACTGGAAAATCACCATCTAGTGCTTACTGCGGAACATGACTGTCCCTTACTAAGCAGGGGACTTAATCTTGATGGTGGATTTTCGGCAAGGGCTAAAATCGTAAAATCATGATACTGCATGTTTCCGACTCCGCTTCAAGAATGTATGTGACGATTCATATTTTATGATCCGTGAACCGTTTTACGATCTCTGACTGAGCGAACATTCCTCTCAGAGCTATGATGAATATGTTTCTCAAAAGGCCTCCCAGCTGAGCGTTCGATGCTTCACACATTTCATCATCAGCTCTACATAGAATCAAAATGATTGGGCGGCTCCTAGACATAATGTTTGTTAGAGAGCTTAACGCCTTCAGGACGTCTCGCTGCTCGTTGTTCCCTGACTACGTAGAGAGATCGTGTATACAATAGATGGAATTATCCCTCCAATTAAGCATCCAGGTGAATCTTCAAATTCAGGGAGTTTTCATGTTTTGCAGGATAAGTCTGAAGAACTTTCTAGCTTGTTAGAGTCACTCCAAGACTTTCCTGCTTTACTAGTTAACAAGATTCTTGATGTAAGTGTTGTTACTCCTTCAATCAACAATGTGGTTATATTCTTCCTTCTACATCAAAGGAAACTACCAGTACTATTCCTCCTTCTGCTTCTGAAGATTTGCTGAAAGTTGGTGTTAAAAATAAGGCTAAAAACTCTAAGCCAATTAGAAATGTTATTACAAGGAAACAAGCTGCTCAAAAATTTGTTGCTAGTGGAAATGGGAGTAAGGTTTTAACAGGCATGAGAATTCCTAATTCTTCTCAATTATCTTCCAAATGAGAGTCCTTTATTGGAATGTCGGAGGCTTAAGAAGATCAAAAGCCAAAGACAAATTGAAGAGTTTGGTTAGAAATTTTAGTCCTACTTTAGTTTGGATCTCCGAATCTAAAATAAGAGTCAATTCTGACTCATGTACAAAGCTTAGACTTCCTGGAATGAATAAAATGGTGATTCATAATTCATCTGAAACAAAAAAGGGTAATATTTGTCTTATGTGGATGTTGATGGTGGATTTTCGGCAAGGGAGAAAATCGTAAAATCATGATACTGCATGTCTCTGACCCGGGTTCAGGAACTTATGTGATGATTCATATTTTATGATTTGTGAACCGTTTCACGATCTCTGACTGAGCGAACATTCCTCTCAGAGCTATGATGAATATGTTTCTCGAAAGTCCTCCCAGCTGAGCGTTCGATTCTTCACACATTTCATCATCACCTCTACATAGAATCAAAATGATTGGGTGGATCCTAGACATAACGTTTGTTAGAGAGTTTAACGCCTTCAGGACGTCATGATGCTCGTTGTTCCCTGACTACGTAGAGAGATCGTGTTTAGAATCTCTTAATGATTGGGCGGTTCCTAGACATAATATTTTTTAGAGAGCTTAATTCCTTCAGGACGTCACGCTGCTCATTGTTCCCTGACTATACACCCCTCAGAACGAATATGATGCTTCAATTATCTCATATCTCGATTCTACAAATAGATTAATTCTAGCGTGTCATTCATCTACTGAATTCCTAGTAAATAATCTATTATATCTCATTACTCCGTTCCATGGCTGATCCTCAGCTGGATTCCATTGACTAGTAATAGATAACCATTTTATCTCATTACTCCGTTCCCTGAATCCCCGGCTGGATTCCATGGATTAGTAATAGATACTCAACTCATTTTATTACTCTGTTTCATGAATCATTCTCAGCTGAATTTCATGGATTAGTAATAAATATTCAACAATCGGGCGTCTGGGCCATCATCGAGTAAGCCCCGAGAAAATGGTGTGAGTGTACTTGAAAATAATGCACGAACAAGCACCCGAACGCACAAACGATCATTCAAAAATATGGACGAACGAGGAACTTATGAAGGAAAATAATATTAAATAAAATAAACAAGAGGCGTGGGACCTGATGAGGGTGTCAACCTATCAATAATAATTCTCTTATGCTACACAAATCTATAAAGAAGTAGTGAGGAAAGTCGAGTTCGTATCCACAGGGAGGTGTGAGTTTTAAGTTATTACTTGTAAAAAATTGATGTTGTTGAAAGACACAAATTCTGAAAATTGCAAAGTTTGTAATTCAATTTAAGAGATGGAATTGACTAGAGATTCATTCGCCACTACCAAACAAGATATTATTAATCATACAAGTTCCACTTTCAATAAATTTCAATTGTTAACAACTTTTAGACAAGTTATAAGCTCAACTAATCTTTGGATTCCTTAATTCACCGCACAGAATAAGTTTTCTAGCGGATTCTAATAAAATGAACTACCTAAAATAAGTTCTCTAAGTGTAATTCAATCAATTAATAAATTTGTGAATCAAGTTGCTCCTAGCCACATGTTCATAAGATCGACACGTTAACCTAGGGTTATCTTTTACACACTATTGCATACAAAATCCCTTTGCAACAAATAGTGCACCGCTACTATCAAAGATTATACGATTAAGTGGAAGCGGGTATCGGTTCATACCTTGAACTTAAGCTCTGATTAGCAAGAACAAGCAGCAGCAGCAGCAGCAACAGCGTTTCAACACGACGATCAGCGGGTACTACAATCTCCAAAGATGAGTACAAACTTGATTCACAGGCTAAGAACTTAAAACCTTTTTCTCCTTATGGTAACTCTCTTTTAGGGTTAGAGTTACCACTTTTCTAATGGTAAAACCTTATGTGTGATATAGGAGGGAATCACGTAACCCTTTACACATATGCTAGAGATGTTTATATAGGTTCCAAACCCTAAGGAATATAGAACCCTACCGGGCTTACCACATACAATATGGGCGACCATATTCGGATCCAACCCGAATATCTAACACCTATTTATGTAAAGATTACTCTAATAATTACGGATTAAAGTTCTCGATACTAGCATTAGAGTTGCATATGAGTTACCTAACTGCGCACTTAGATACCAAGCATACTTCTCATAGTCAAATAAACGGTAAAAGATAATCAACAAAAGATGTTTATGAAAGAATAACTTGCTTGAATTGATTAATAAAACATGCTCGGAGTTTTGAAATCCTCCCCAATCAATAAGGTTATTAGCTACTTATATTCTTGGTTTAAGCACAAAGATATATTCAAAATAAATAAGGTTTCAAAGGCTAAACAATTGCGAAAGCAAACCACTGCGGATGTATTCAGCAGCTTCAGAAAACAGGTTCAGGTTGCTGCTTCCTTGCGCGAACTGGTGATGAAGCTTTTCTTTCAGAACTTTCGTCGAGCAGGTGATGTGCAGGAAACTGGTGCAAAAGAGGTCGGTTTCTTTGTACTCTGCGCCTCTCTTTTATATCTTCTCTGCCCTGTAGAGTCGTGACTTGATGAACACCCACTTTCCTTGTATAATATAAACTTCAGAACAATCAACAATCACAGCCATCCATTAAATAATCCACGACAAAGACAACATCTTCTTGGCTGATTTCACGGCAAGAAACTCCTTCCAAAATGGAGATAAATTGATACCCAAGTTAGGTTACCCTGTTGGCTTAAACCAAATACTAGCCAATGCCAGACACGCATCATTCACTGCCCACAGAGCCATGGTTAACAAATGCACATAACCAGGACAGAACTGGTGCTTTCTCCATTTCTCTCTCGCTGCCAGAATTGCATCAAATCCCCCCATACACACCTTGTTTCCTTCTTTATCCTGTGTGTTTCTATGTTAAGTCCATACTGCTGCCAAACATTGCATCGGACCTACGGTAACTAACAATTGAAGAGTCCATGGCTAACCAGCTCAGAACTTGGCCCATAATTCCACTGTAACTCGACCTGAACCACCACCACTAGAGCCACTTTATTCTGTTCCGTCTTGTATTCAGTCTTCTCAGTAAACTCTTGTCAGCACCTGCTGTTAACTTCCCCAAAATCAATTACAGACTCATAACAACCTCCACAGACTTGGTGCAGTCGAACGGCCTCTACTTGTTTCTGTTCTTCTTTCTCGGCATAAATCCACCACTTGAACTGCAGCTCGAATTTCATTCCACACCCATGCCTGCAATTCCATTCTACTTCTCTTCTCCCTGCCTGTACAGCCTGTACTCGAGAACACACGAGCTTCCACCTGCAACTGATTCATTTCCATTCAACCTTCATTCCGCATCTTCTGGTATAAAAAAAAAACTGCATCATCATCACTTCCATCTGCTTTGCATATTGCCAAGCATTGCCAGGCACCAACGCAAACTCCTCCATATATCAGCAGCAGCAACATACTAATTCCACTGTTTTTAGTTCTAAGTCGAACTCAACCATCAGAACCAACCACTGTGACCAGCAGCAGCATGTCAGTTCCTTCCTTGTCATCTCCCATCAAGTCCTAGGCATCAGCCATACCTGCATCCATCCATCGAACCCATACCAAAGACTCGAGTCTGTAGCTGACTAAAGTAAGCTTCCATATAATCATTTACAGCACAGCATACCTGTTTCAGCTGAATTTGAGCTCAAGCTACAACTCAACTGCACCCATTGTAAACTCCCCCAAGATCAATCAAACTCCAGACTTCACCACCTTGACATCATAACACCACAGTTCACATCCATTCATGGCAGCAGCAACAAGTTATTCAACAACTAATTCTTAGCTTCAGTTTCACTCATTCCAGGCCATAGTCTTCAAGTTCATTCCCGTTTGTACCTCCTCCATATCTCAGCAGCAGCATCTTACTGTCGTCACTGCAGCATCAACACAATGGACATCAGCAACATTTCAGCTCGACTGCACTGCAGTTCAGCTCAAAGTACCACCAAAATCAGTCCCCTTGTTAACTTCTGAAACAGTACAAGCCCTTTGTAAACAACCCATTTCCACCAGAAGAACAGCAAACCTCTTCTTTGTTCATGTCAGCCACCAAAACTCATTGATTCAACAGCATATTCTTCATCATCTCTTGTTCTTCTTGTTTCAGACAATTCTGCGAACATCATATGAGCAGAACTGATGGTGCTGCTGTAGACCAAGAATTCCCCTTCTTTAATTCTCCATTTCCTGCAAATTCAAGTTCAATCACAACCCAACATTCAAATTCCATAAATAATTCTATATCATCATCAATCTGCGCCATTTTTCATCACAAACCAACAATAACAGCATCAGTTCTTCTGCCTTGTATTTCAGTTCTTCTGCCTTGTATTCTTAGTCTCAAATGGAGCTCTCAGAACCCTTCCATTCTTCCACAAATTCTCGACAACAAGACACCTTCTCAACTGACTTTTCTTCTCGCCAAAACCCATCGTTTTTGTGTTCTTATCGAGCTCTCAGAACCATCCTTAATCTCCACCATTAGTTACTGAATTTCAAATTCAATTCTTGCTTCAGCTTCTCTGTCAAAAACTGCCAAGATACTCGAGAACTGGTTGTGAACTGAAGCAGAAAATGAATCTTCATCTGCTGGGAACTTTGGTTTCTATTGAGACCTAATTTTTCTTCTCTGCTTGTAACAAAGACAAGAAACCTAAATCTCATCTTTTTTTTGTTTCCTCCACCAGCACACATGTGCAGTATTGGATGTGAAATCCACTAACAGGTCTGAATCATCTCTCTCTTTCTTTTTTTCCTTTTTTTTTCTTTTTTTTTTTTAAATAAAATGCACTCCATGAAATCACCACATGACCACCCAATTCGGCCACCACACAAATTCCATTTTGGTGTAACCAAATTGAAACTATGATGGAAACATACTTTGGGAATTTTCTTGCTATAAAACATTTAAGAAAATAAAATTAGTGACGCTTTCCTTCCTTTTCGCAACTTCAAGCCTTTGTACCTAAAAACATAGAAAAGATGCGTAATGTACAAAATTCCAAGAGAACTAATAAGAAAAGTGTAAGAAATCGTTATCAAAATTGGGTGTTTTAGACACCTATCAAATTCCCCCACACTTCATCTTTGCTAGTCTTCGAGCAAACTAAACTAATCTAATATACAACAACTCCGTCTCGTCGAGGCTACGGCTACTTTTAGCGGAATGTAACAAGCCTTTGAACCACTAAGCGTCCCTAGTGGACAAGTTATAGTCTCGTGAGGGCTTACGAGAGGTCTACCCACAAAACCTATACTCCAACTCATTGTTACTTTTGGAAAATAGAGAATGAACACTAAACAAGCTATTTAGTTGGCATTTAATCCCGACTCAGCTAATATATATACCTAATTGTTAAGAAAAAATTCCATCTACTTAGAAAGTCTAGTGTTCATTCTAAATTTTTCAAAAATCTCTAAAAGTCGAAGTTTTGCCTACATCAATTTTTTTTTTTTTATGGAACCCTTCCCCCACACTTAAACATGACAGTGTCCTCAATGGAAAATGGATTCTAATGTATGATTCAAGACATGGAATTCCTAATATGATGCAGGCATAATAAAACACAACAAAAACTAAAAACTAAAAAATGAAAGGTAAGAAATACGATACAAGCGGGTTGCCTCCCTCTAAGCGCTTGTTTTAAAGTCGTCAGCCCGACTTTCAGCTCCAATTACTCATCCAGAGGGAGTGGATCACTCAATTGAATGACCTCTTCATTCTCCGTCACAAATTGCTCATAGTATGGTTTCACTCTATGGCCATTCACCTTGAAAATCTTCCCTGTTTTGGGACTAGAAAGCTCAACTGCACCATGAGAAAACACATTAATAACAATGAATGGTCCAACCCATCGGGACCTAAGTTTACCGGGAAACAACTTAAGACGAGAATGAAATAAGAGAACTTTCTATCCTATAACAAAACTTTTCCGAGAAATCATCTTATCATGAAAAGCCTTAGTAAATGCGGGAACTTTCATATGCATCATTGCGGATTTCTTCCAATTCATTAAGTTGAAGCTTTCTTTGTTTCCCTGCGGCATCTAACTCCATGTTGCACGTCTTGATGGCCCAAAAAGCTTTATGTTCAAGTTCTACGGGAAGATGACAAGGTTTGCCATAAATCATCCTAAACGGAGACATTCCAATGGTTGTTTTGTACGTTGTCTGGTACGCCCATAATGCATCATTGAGTCTAAAGCTCCAATCTTTCCTTGTAATATTCACCGTCTTCTCTAAAATGGACTTGATCTCCCGGTTGGAAATTTCAGCTTGTCCACTTGTTTGCGGATGATACGGAGTGCCAACTTTGTGATTAACGTTGTACTTCTTGAGAAGAGCGTGGAAGGATCTCTGAAAATGGGAACCTCCATCGTTAATCACCACTCGAGGTGTGCCAAACCTAGAGAATATTTGTTCCTTCACAAACTCACAAAAAACTTGAGAATCATTAGTCTTGGTGGCTCTAGCCTCCACCCATTTAGAAACATAATCAACAACAAGAATAATATAAAGATTCTCATACGAATTCACAAAAGGCCCCATAAAATCGATACCCACACATCAAATATCTCTATGGGAAGAATTGGTGTTAGTAGCATTTGATTTCTAGCACCTAGATTGCCGGTTCGTTGGCACCTATCACAAGCTTTACAAAACAAGTATGCATCTTTGAATAAAGTGGACCAATAGAAACCACTCTCAAGAACCTTGAGAGCTGTCCTTTTGGACCCAAAATGGCCTCCACAAGCATATGTGTGACAGAAATTAAGAATAGATTGAAACTCAGAGTCTATGACGCGCCTTCACATTATTTGGTCAGCACAATGCTTCCATAAATATGGTTCATCCCATGTATATTGCTTGGACACTTTCTTGAGTTTCAACTTCTGAAAAGTAGACATGGTACTTGGTACTTGTCCCGTCACCAAGTAGTTCACAATATCAGCGTACCTTGGAGTTGTGCTATCCATTGTAAAGAGTTAATCATCCGGAAAACTATCATGTAAAGGAATTGCTTCTTCGAATGCAATCAATCGACTCAAGTGATCTGCCACGGTACTCTCACTTCCCTTCTTGTCCTTAATTTGGAGATGAAACTCTTGAAGAAGAAGAATCCACCTAATGAGCCTTGGCTTGGCATCTTTCTTTGTTAGCAAGTATCGGAGTGCAGTATGGTCGGAGAAGACAATCACTTGCGTATCCACCAAGTAAAATCTGAACTTTTCAAGTGCAAACACTATAGCCAACAACTCTTTTTCAGTGGTTGAGTATTTGATTTGTGCGCCATTGAGAGTTCTCGAAGCGTAATAAATGGCATATGGAACTTTACCATCTCGTTGTCCCAACACGGCTCCCACAGCATAGTCACTAGCATCACACATCAACTCAAAGGGCTTGCTCCAATCCGGCGGTTTGATGATGGGTGCAGTAGTCAACAACTCTTTCAAGGTATCAAAATCCTTTTTGCACTCCATATCACAATCAAAGGTCACATATTTTTGCAACAGTCGGCACAAGGGCATTGCAATCTTGGAGAAATCCTTGATGAACCTCCTATAAAAACCTGCATGGCCAAGAAAAGAACGAACCTCCCTCACAGTTGTGGGGTATTGTAAGTTTTTAATCACATCTATCTTAGCTTTGTCCACTTCTAACCCCCTAGAGGATACAATGTGGCCTAGCATAATACCATGATTCACCATAAAGTGACACTTTTCCCAATTTAGCACCAGATTGGTTTCTACGCATCTTTTAAGTATAAGTGTAAGGATATCTAAGCATTTGTCAAAAAAATCGCCATACACATTAAAGTCATCCATAAACACTTATATGGTGCTAGCAACATAATCTGAAAATATACTTACCATACAACGTTGGAAAGTGTCAGGAGCATTACACAAACCGAATGACATACGTCTATACACAAATGTGCCAAATGGACAAGTAAATGTCGTCTTTTCCTGATCTTCCGGAGCTATGACAATATGATTATACTCTGAAAAACCATCAAGAAAACAATAGTGAGAGTGTCCAGACAATCTCTCAAGCATTTGATCAATAAATGGTAAGGGAAAATGGTCTTTTCGGGTAATAGAATTCAGCTTTCGGTAATCAATGCAAACTCTCCAACCGGTCTGAATTCTAGTTGGAACTAGGTCATTATCTTCATTTCTCACCACTGTGACACCGGATTTCTTTGGAACGACTTGAACCGGGCTTACCCATGTGTTATCGGATATGGGATAGATAACCCTACATCCAATAACTTCAGGATTTCTTTCTTGACCACTTCCATCATCGGAGGGTGCAAGCGACGTTGAGCTTCTCTTGTTGGTTTTGCCCCCTCCTCAAGAAGTATTCGGTGCATACACATGGAAGGGCTGATTCCCTTGATATCTGCAATGGTCCACCCAATGGCAGACTTGTACTCTCTTAGCACACGAATAAGATTCTCTTCTTGCACCTTGGTAAGGTTTTTAGCAATAATCACCGGTAACTCTTCCTTATCACCTAAATAGACATACTTGAGGTGATATGGAAGAGGTTTCAATTCAAGGACAGGTGCCTGCAAAATCGACGGCAAGAGTTTCTCATTAGTACAAGGTAAGGAAATATAAGAAACATCATTTCTAGGTGAAAATTCTTGTAATGCAGCAAGAGAGCAAATGACTTCTTTAAGCTCATCACACATTTCAATATCACTTTTCATGTCATTATGATTTGCACAATCTAAACTCTTCGTTAGGGCTTTCTCTAATGCATCATCGCCATCTAACTCGAACATCTGTTGAGCCAAAGAATCAACCACATCAACTAAAAAACAAGAATGTACGTCACTCGGGTATCTCATAGCCTCAAAGATGTTGAAACTTATGGGTTCACCATCAAATTTCATAGTTATGGTGCCTTTAAAAACATCAATTTTAGTTCTAGCAGTTCTCATGAAAGGTCTACCCAACAGCAAAGGTGTAGACGAGGGTGAATCTTCATCCCTCATATCTAGAACATAAAAATCTGCAGGAAAAATCAGCTTGTTAACCTGCACCAAAACATCTTCCACAACCCGTTTCGGGTAAGTGGTGGACCTATCAGCAAGTTGAATAATAATATCGGTATCCTTGAGAGGACCTAGATCTAATGATTCATATATTGAGGCCGGCATAACATTAATAGTTGCACCTAAGTCTAGTAAAGCACGATCAAACCTGGTTGTACCAATTGTACATGGTATAGTGAAACTACCGGGATCCTTCAATTTTGGTGGAAGTTTCTTTTGAAGGTACGCGGAAGCATTCTCACCCACATACATAACTTCATTACCGACCAATTTGTGCTTGTTAGTGCACAATTCCTTCAAAAATTTTGCGTAGCGAGGAACTTGCCTTATCGCTTCAAGGAGTGGTATATTCACTTGAATGTTCTTGGAGATCTCATAAATCTCAGCCTTGTTAGGGGCTGTTTCATCCACTTCTTGGTCTAAAACAGGCCCATTAGCATCCGGTGATGTTGTCGGTTGCTTAACTTGCTTCCCACTTCTTATCTCAATAGCATTGACATTCTCATTATGGTTCAAGGGTTGAGAAGGAAGTTTTCCAGATCCTTATGCTTTGAGTTGATTCATATCACTAGCCAATTGACTAACTTGGTTTTGCACATCTCTCATAGCCATCTCGGATTTTTGCTGGAATTGGTTGAACCCTTGCATCTTGCATACCTTGCATCAAAAGAGTAAACTTGTCATCCGCACTTGTTCCTTGAGATTCTTGATGTGGTCTTTGCATGAATTGGTAGCCTCCTTGTTGATTGAAAGTAGGATTTGCTGCAGCTTGCTTGTTGGCGTAGCTGAAATTTGGATGATCTCGCCAACCCGGATTGTATGTGTTGGAGTACAGATCGTATCTCGGCCTTTGCTGATTCTGGTACATAGCATTTGCGTGCTCCATATTGCGTTCATGCAATGGAACAATCACTGCAGAAATTTGTTGCATCATCCTCTCCATATTACTCATCCTTTGTTTCCATATGAGAAGCTTCACCAACCTCATTCACCTTCTTGAAGAGAGTTTCTGACCGGGTGGAGAATTGCTGCGAATTAGATGTCATATTCTCAATCAAAGCTCTTGCTTGTGCGGGTGTCTTCTCAACTAAAGCTCCACCACTTGCGGCATCAATCATTGTCCTATCATTTAATAAGAGTCCTTCATAGAAATATTGGATGATAAGTTGCTCCGTGATTTGGTGATGCGGACAACTTTGGCATAATCTCTTGTAATGCTCCCAATACTCCCTTTGAACAATGTTGCATATCTCTTTTCTGATTTGTGCTACCTTGAATGCGGGAAAGTACTTCTCAAGAAAGAGTTTCTTCATACCGGCCCATGTAGTAATACTACCTGCTGGGAGACTGTAAAACCACTCCTTGGCCATATCCACAAGAGAAAATGGGAATGCTCTAAGCATATCGTTATCGGTTGCAACTTCCTTTGGTTTCACACTTACAAGTACCATGTGAAATTCTTGAAGATGACGGTTTGGATCTTCCCCCGCTAAGCCATGGAACTTGGGCAATGAGTTGAGCAAAGTTGGTTTTAACTCAATTTCTTCGTCCAACTGAATACACAAGGGTTGAGTGTTCAATTGTGGTGATGCAAGATCCTTGAGTGTTGCCATAACTACTTGTTCTTCCTCTACGTTCGAATCTGCGAACTCGTTTGATGACGATGAACAAGGAGGAAGCGGAGTGTTAACCGTTCGAATGAAATCCTTGAATTGACTACCGGATCGAAGACGTATACCAATTGGACTTGGTCTACCCTCTTTAAGCATCCACAAAAGGAATAGTACCTGAAAATAGGATTCTCAAAAATTGTATTAGTAATCTAAAAGTGAAACTAAAAGCAAAAGTAATAACCAAAAAGAGAAAAATAATAACTTAATACTACCACTGCCTCCCCGGCAGCGACGCCAATTTCGATGAGGGTGTCAACCTATCAATAATAATTCTCTTATGCTACACAAATCTATAAAGAAGTAATGAGGCAAGTCGAGTTCGTATCCACAGGGAGGTGTGAGTTTTAAGTTATTACTTGTAACAAATTGATGTTGTTGAAAGACACAAATTCTGAAAATTACATAGTTTGTAATTCAATTTATGAGATGGAATTGACTAGAGATTCATTCGCCACTACCAAACAAGATATTATTAATCATACAAGTTCCACTTTCAATAAATTTCGATTGTTAACAACTTTTAGACAAGTTATAAGGTCAACTAATCTTTGGATTCCTTAATTCTCCGCATAGAATAAGTTTTCTAGCGGATTCTAATCAAATGAACCACCTAAAATAAGCTCTCTAAGTGTAATTCAATCAATTGATAAATTTGTGAATCAAGTTGCTCCTAACCACATGTTCATAAGCTCGACACTTTTAACCTAGGGTTATGTTTTACACACTATTGCATACAAAATCCCTTTGCAACAAATAGTGCACCGCTACTTATGTAAAGATTACTCTAACAATTACGGATTAAAATTCTCGATACTAGCATTAGAGTTGCATACGAGTTACCTAATTGCGCACTTAGATACCAAGCATACTTCTCATGGTCAAATAAACGGTAAAAGATAATCAACAAAAGATGTTTATAAAAGAATAACTTGCTTGAATTGATTAATAAAACATGCTCGGAGTTTTGAAATCCTCCCCAATCAATAAGGTTATTAGCTACTCATATTCTTGGTTTAAGCACAAAGATATATTCAAAATGAATAAGGTTTCAAAGGCTAAACAATTGCGAAAGCAAACCACTGCGGATGTATTCAGCAGCTTCAGGAAACAGGTTCAGGTTGCTGCTTCCTTGCGCGAACTGGTGATGAAGCTTTTCTTTCAGAACTTTCGTCGAGCAGGTGATGTGCAGGAAACTGGTGCAAAAGTGGTCGGTTTCTTTGTACTCTGCGCCTCTCTTTTATATCTTCTCTGCCCTGTAGAGTCGTGACTTGATGAACACCCACTTTCCTTGTATAATATAAACTTCAGAACAATCAACAATCACAGCCATCCATTAAATAATCCACGACAAAGACAACATCTTCTTGGCTGATTTCACGGCAAGAAACTCCTTCCAAAATGGAGATAAATTGATACCCAAGTTAGGTTACCCTGTTGGCTTAAACCAAATACTAGCCAATGCCAGACACGCATCATTCACTGCCCACAGAGTCATGGTTAACAAATGCACATAACCAGGACAGAACTGGTGCTTTCTCCATTTCTCTCTCGCTGCCAGAATTGCATCAAATCCCCCCATACACACCTTGTTTCCTTCTTTATCCTGTGTGTTTCTATGTTAAGTCCATACTGCTGCCAAACATTGCATCGGACCTACGGTAACTAACAATTGAAGAGTCCATGGCTAACCAGCTCAGAACTTGGCCCATAATTCCACTGTAACTCGACCTGAACCACCACCACTAGAGCCACTTTATTCTGTTCCGTCTTGTATTCAGTCTTCTCAGTAAACTCTTGTCAGCACCTGCTGTTAACTTCCCCAAAATCAATTACAGACTCATAACAACCTCCACAGACTTGGTGCAGTCGAACGGCCTCTACTTGTTTCTGTTCTTCTTTCTCGGCATAAATCCACCACTTGAACTGCAGCTCGAATTTCATTCCACACCCATGCCTGCAATTCCATTCTACTTCTCTTCTCCCTGCCTGTACAGCCTGTACTCGAGAACACACGAGCTTCCACCTGCAACTGATTCATTTCCATTCAACCTTCATTCCGCATCTTCTGGTATAAAAAAAAAACTGCATCATCATCACTTCCATCTGCTTTGCATATTGCCAAGCATTGCCAGGCACCAACGCAAACTCCTCCATATATCAGCAGCAGCAACATACTAATTCCACTGTTTTTAGTTCTAAGTCGAACTCAACCATTAGAACCAACCACTGTGACCAGCAGCAGCATGTCAGTTCCTTCCTTGTCATCTCCCATCAAGTCCTAGGCATCAGCCATACCTGCATCCATCCATCGAACCCATACCAAAGACTCGAGTCTGTAGCTGACTAAAGTAAGCTTCCATATAATCATTTACAGCACAGCATACCTGTTTCAGCTGAATTTGAGCTCAAGCTACAACTCAACTGCACCCATTGTAAACTCCCCCAAGATCAATCAAACTCCAGACTTCACCCCCTTGACATCATAACACCACAGTTCACATCCATTCATGGCAGCAGCAACAAGTTATTCAACAACTAATTCTTAGCTTCAGTTTCACTCATTCCAGGCCAAAGTCTTCAAGTTCATTCCCGTTTGTACCTCCTCCATATCTCAGCAGCAGCTGCTTACTGTCGTCACTGCAGCATCAACACAATGGACATCAGCAACATTTCAGCTCGACTGCACTGCAGTTCAGCTCAAAGTACCACCAAAATCAGTCCCCTTGTTAACTTCTGAAACAGTACAAGCCCTTTGTAAACAACCCATTTCCACCAGAAGAACAGCAAACCTCTTCTTTGTTCATGTCAGCCACCAAAACTCATTGATTCAACAGCATATTCTTCATCATCTCTTGTTCTTCTTGTTTCAGACAATTCTGCGAACATCATATGAGCAGAACTGATGGTGCTGCTGTAGACCAAGAATTCCCCTTCTTTAATTCTCCATTTCCTGCAAATTCAAGTTCAATCACAACCCAACATTCAAATTCCATAAATAATTCTATATCATCATCAATCTGCGCCATTTTTCATCACAAACCAACAATAACAGCATCAGTTCTTCTGCCTTGTATTTCAGTTCTTCTGCCTTGTATTCTTAGTCTCAAATGGAGCTCTCAGAACCCTTCCATTCTTCCACAAATTCTCGACAACAAGACACCTACTCAACTGACTTTTCTTCTCGCCAAAACCCATCGTTTTTGTGTTCTTCTCGAGCTCTCAGAACCATCCTTAATCTCCACCATTAGTTACTGAATTTCAAATTCAATTCTTGCTTCAGCTTCTCTGTCAAAAACTGCCACAGATACTCGAGAACTGGTTGTGAATTGAAGCAGAAAATGAATCTTCATCTGCTGGGAACTTTGGTTTCTATTGAGACCTAATTTTTCTTCTCTGCTTGTAACAAAGACGAGAAACCTAAATCTCATTTTTTTTGTTTCCTCCACCAGCACACATGTGCAGTATTGGATGTGAAATCCACTAACAGTCCTGGATCATCTCTTTCTTTCTTTTTTGGGTTATTTTGTTTTTGGTACTCAGGTTTTGTCTAACTTTTGAGTTTGGTCTAACATTTATCCAGATTGTTGTTTGGTACTTGAAATTGACGTTGACTGTGATTGACTTTATTTGACCTATTTTTTCCTTTTTCTTTTTCTTTATTTAATTAATAATTGAGTATTTTACTTATTTACCCCTTCTACATAAATCAGAATCCGTCTTGATCCATCTTCATCTACATTTGAAAATGTAGAATCTTCATATCCAAAACTCGTAACTCAACGAACCATAACATCAACATTTCTTCAGCAACACCAGAATTTTAGCTGTTTCATTCAATATCTCCTAGCACAACTAACAATCAACCCTATCTGTAGCGCAATCAACCACAACATCTCGAGTCACACAGCAAACAACCATCTCTTTGAAAATTACCATCAATTTCTTCTCGACTTCACAATTACCAGCACAGACTCCATCAATTAAATATATCAACAACACCACCAGAAGCTATCATAACCAGCACCACTACAATTTCTTCTCTTATTATTATCAACCCATCTTCTAACAACCCTTGAAACAGCACCACAATCTTCTCTGTGTAGTTTTTTGAAAACTCAAATCACCACAAACTTGCATCAGAACCCATTTGTCGACTCTAATTTATTCAATCTCAGATTCAAATCAACCCCAAGTTGTAATTTTGTTTCTTGATTTCGAATCCATCTGCTAACAAATTCAAACCTCACTTTAGCAGAATCTTTTCTTCTGCCTCTATTTACCCAAAATCCTCTAAAGCAAACCCTAATCTCACTGAGATTTCAATTCATTGCACGAGAGATGACTTCATCTGAAATTTCAGCCTAATATGTTCAATTAACTCAAAACCCATCTTTAATCGCATCCCCGAGAACCCTAATTTTTAATCTCTGTAAATTCACCCTCAAGAACCCTAATTTCTATTTGGATAAGAACGTATAGATAAATTATATAGACCCTATAGCTTCTTCCTGGGTTTAAAATAAACATACCATTTCAAATAAAATTAGAGAAACCCTACTTTTATTCTCTCCGATTTACATTTTCCCTCAATTACCTGATTTCAATCGATCTCATCACCATCATCAGTTGTTCCATGTTCATCAACATCGAGCAATATCTTCTCTCTCGGTTTAATTAATCTCTTTCAGGCTTCCACGGAAAACTCTCAGCAAAATTCAACTTCCTGAATCGCCAGAGAGAAAGAAAGAAGAGAAAGGAATTGAAAGGGAATAAGACAGAATCGAGTTCTACTCCTTTCGGTTTAAACTAAAGGGTGTAATAGTAAACTCAGCCAGTTATTAGATTTTATATTAATTTTTAATAAACGCTAAACAGAAGTCAAGAGTCAACGTTACTTTCAAGTACCAAACACCAAGATGGACAAATGTAGACCAAACTCAAAAGTTGGACAAAACCTGAGTGCCAAAAACAAAATAACCCTTTTTATTTCCTTTTTTTTTCTTTTTTTTTATATAAAATGCACTCCATGAAATCACCGCATGACCACCCAATTCTGCCACCACACCAATTTCATTTTGGTGTAACCAAATTGAAACTATGATGGCAACATACTTTGGGAATTTTCCTGCTATAAAACATTTAAGAAAATAAAATTAGTGGTGCTTTCCTTCCTTTTCGCAACTTCAAGCCTTTGTACCTAAAAACATAGAAAAGATGCGTAATATACAAAATTCCAAGAGAACTAATAAGAAAAGTGTAAGAAATCGTTATCAAAATTGGGTGTTTTAGACACCTATCAGGATCGGGTCCACCGGCCGGGCCCCCTCTTCCATTATTTTATTTTATTTTTAGTTATTATTTCCCTCATCTCATGAAGACTCCTTCATTTGAGCAAACTCCCTCGTTTAAGTGAAACTCTTAGTTTCTCCATACTTTCATCAAACGAAAATAGGAAAAGGTGTCACCGGATCGGGCCACCTAGCCGGTCACCCATGCCCTAGAAGTGTCCGGTCCCACACCTTACAATCCCTTATTTTCTCATATTATTATTTCCTTCATCTCATGGAACTCCATCGTTTGAGCGAAAACCCTAGTTTTTCAATATTTTCTCATATATTGCTCAAACTATGGAACATCCAAAAAGTCAAATGGTCACATGACCGACTAGGCTTATCACGTCAAAAATTAAAATATTATTATTTTAATATTCTCAAAATATCGGTCGCATGAGCAAAGTTCTGCTTGCTCATTCGAGCAAAATTGAGAGTTTCAGTCAAGATCAAACTCTTCTGAAAATCCAAAATATTGCTCAAACGCGCACCAGGAAATACCAAAACTCTCAAGACTGAGTCACGGGCAGTATGGTGACACGGGCATGCCACCTTGACCGACCTTGGTCGGCCCTTTAGGCTTGCAAGGAGCCGGTCCCACACTCTTTCATAATTTTGACCTAATTATCTCTTAGTTGTTCATATTGGGTCCAAACTCTCTCCAACCAACATAGGATTTTCTCAATCGACCATCACTAGTCCCACGACCACCAAGGGCCGGTCCCATGTCCCCTTGGTCGGTCCCTCATCTCTCCATAACTAGGTTTTACTACCTAACGCTCGCACTAGCACTATTTAATAAATGATTAAACCAACATTTGATCATTCGTTCACCAACTGGTCAACAAAGGACTTCGGTGCATGCTCACTCGAGCACTTGGGCACTACATGGTCGGCCACCATCCCATGTAGCCGGTCCTCCTTCACTCAGTGACTTATTTTCCGGTAAATCATCAATTGATCAATTGATCAAAAATTAGGGTTTCGAAAAAATGCTCTGCAAATCATAATTCTGAGCAAGTTCAAACACCAATAATTTTATGTTGATCCAAAAATCAACATCTGGATTAATTTTACAGTATTCGGTCCAGCTACCAATATTTTGATTAATATTTTATTTGGTCATGTTACCAATAATTTATCGAATGAGCAATACTTGCTCAGATGCTCGAGTAATTAATTCTATCAATATTCAGTAATTTATCGAATGAGCAATACTTGCTCAAATGCTCTAATATTGATTCAACTATCAATATTCAGTAATTTATCGAATGAGCAATACTTGCTCAGATGCTCGAATATTGATTCAACTATCAATATTCAATAATTCATTGAACGAGCAATACTTGCTCAGATGATCGAATATTGATTCAACCATCAATATTCAGTAACTCATCATACGAGCAATATTTGCTCAGACGAGCAATATTTTCTCAGACTATCAATATTCATTATGTTGATTCAACTATCAACATCATTCATTCGAGAACTATACGTCCCAACAGACATGTTCGATTCGTGAATCCTAGAGCATTCAAAAATCATGCTCGACTGAACAATACTTAGACTCATCGTCAAATCAAGTCAACGACTGACTAATCAAACACACATCTGCTTCGCAGACTCCACGTTCGTGAGACATCAATCACGTCACATGGGGGATATTAATTAGGGTTTTGGTATAGTGACCTACGACACGTGTGTTCATCCACGATGAGAAATGTGAGTAAGTCGTGCAAGCAATTGTGGAAGTTAGCAAAGTAGTGGGTGGTCAATCAACCAAGTCTCCGCACGACCTGGAACTGGTTAAACCACGATTTCCCACTCTTTCACTCGAGCAACCGTCACACTTACTGGAGATCAATGTGTCTACATTCTAGCAATATAAATAAGTCTCTGAATCCATGATTGAACAGTAGAAGAATTTTATCCGATCAATAACTCAGGAATTCAATCAATCGACCAGAACTTATTCGAACTCAACAGTTCACAGAAAACTTGCAGAAACCTTAAACACATTCACATCCTTGATCATCATTGATCTCACACATTTCTCAGCTTCCATCCTACAGATCAACCCTCTTCCCTCTTTGTGGTCGAATTGACTCTGGAACGGCCATTGTCTTGGTTAGGTCGGAGTCCTACAGATTGATCTCTGGAACTCAAAGCGCTCCCGTGCAGTGCAGTGCATCTGTTTGAGGTTAGGCAGTTTGCTCGGTTGAGGAGCTTCCGTCCACACGGTCGTCTCTCCATTCCCTAAAAAGCCAGCAAATCGTTTTTCCCCCTCTACAGTGGAATGCTTCAACTAAAGATCAAGTAGTGATTTCAAACAGTAAACAAGCTATCACAGTGGAAGTTGGTGGTCATTTAATAACTAGAATTCATGTTGATTCTTTGATTATAAATATGAAAATTCTTTGGGAGGAGCTAATAAAAATTTCTTGTTTAAATAAACCTTGGATGTTTATTGGGGATTTTAATGTTGTTCTTAGTATAGAGGAGAGAAAAGGAGGTAGAAGCCCTTTAACTACTGCTATGTTGGACTTCAATAATTGCATTCAGAATTGTGAGCTTTTGCAAGCACCAAGAACTGGTTTGGAGTTTTCATGGTGTAACAATAGAGTGGGTGTTAAAAGAATTGTTTGCAATCTGGATAGAGCCTTATTTAATTTAAAATGGATTGAAGCTTACCCAAGTTGGAGTTATAAAGTTGGAACTAGAGGTACTTCATATCACAGTCCTCTTTTTGGGGCAAATGCTACAATTCCTAAACCTTTAAACACTCCTTTTAGAGATTTAAAGGTTTGGATGTCTCATGATGGCTTTAAAAAAGTTATTGAGGATGCTTGGAAGATTTAGGTGAGAGGCAATCCTGGTTTCATTTTTCTCAACAAATTAAAAAGTTTGAAAATAATTTTAAAAGATTGGAATTGGAATGTCTTTGGGGATATCAAAAAGAAACTCCGGCAAGCAGATGAAGAAGTGTTGAAAGCTTCCATTATTTCTGATCAAAATCCTTGTGATAATACTCTTTTAAATAAACTTGTAACAGCCAGAGGTGTTCAAGAGCTCCTTACTCAGCAAAATCAAGAAATAGAGAAACAAAAGGCAAGAGTCAAATGGCTAAAGGAGGGTGCTGCAAATACTAAATTTTTTTTCATGTTAACATGAAAATTGGGCAGATGCATAATGCAATAGCTGAACTGGAAAATGGTGAGGGTGAAATTCTTACTTCTCAACAGGGGATAGCTGATATTTTGGTACAATATTTTGAAGACAAATTTAAAGCTAAAGAAATACAATTTGTTGTATTTTTAAAGTTGTGCCTCAGGTGATTACAAATGAAGATAATTGTATTATGGAAGCCATTCCAAATACAGAGGAAAAAAAAAAAAGCAATCTTTAAGCTGGATCTAGATAGCTCTCCTGGCCCTGATGGTTTTGGTGGTTGGTTCTACATAATGGCATGGAATATTACTGGTGAAGATTTTGTGAGAGCCATACAATATTGTTGGGAGAAAGAATTCATTCCTGCTGGTATGAACTCAAACTTCCAAATGCTTCTGCCAAAAGTTTAAAATGCTAAGAAGGCAAATCAATACATACCAATTTGCTTAATGAATATCAACTTTAAGGTAATTACCAAAATCCTTACTTCCAGATTGAGTTTAGTGGTAAACAAATTAGTTTCCCCTCAACAAGGTGCCTTCGTAAAAGGGAGAAATATTCAAGAATAGATTGTCTTGGCTTCAGAGAGATAAATGAATTAGAAACTAAAAGAAGAGGAGGGAATGTGGGCCTAAAGCTTGATATTTATCAAGCTTATGATTCTCTAAACTGGGACTTTCTATTTCAGTCCTTACAATGTTTTGGTTTTTCAGCAGAACTTATAAATCGGATTCATATTCTTTTAAAATCAGCTATGATATCAGTGCTAGTAAATGGAGGTCCAGCTGGATATTTCAAAGTTAGCAGAGGGTTAAGGCAAGGAGACCCACTCTCTCCTCTGTTGTTTGTTATTGCTGAAGATGTGCTCAGTAGAAAATTGAGTTATATGGTATCTCAGGGTCAGCTCAAACCAATGGTTATTAGAAATGGTGTTCAACCAACTCACACCTTCTTTGCGGATGACATTTTATTTTTTTGCAATGGAGATAGAAGGAATGTAAGGGAACTTTTGGGAACTCTTGTAGATTATCAAAATTCCTCAGGGCAAATGGTTAGCTTATCTAAAAGCAAGTGTCTTGTTGGAGGCACAAGTATTGCAAGAAAACAGCAGATAACAGAAGATTGTAATATGTGCTTATCTAGCTTTCCAGGCAGCATCAAATCTCAACATGTATGGGGATGTGTGGAAATGTTACAAGATAACTTACCTGGCTGGAAGGGAAAGTTATTATCATTCCAGGAAGGGTTAGTATTGGTAAAGTTTGTTCTTTGCAGTCACTACAAAAAAACTGACCAAAGGCTACTAAAAGTTTTCAACAGAAGAAAATTTTAGTTGCCTTAACAGTTTAAGCCACTAGCAAAAGCAACTGAGGGTGCGTATTGATTTAAGTCACTAAATGGTAAGCAACTGCAGTTTCTAAAACCCATTAGCAATAAATGTGCCCCAACTAAACAAATGCACTAGTAGCTTGAGACATTCAACCACTTGGAAGAAATCAACGGCCAGATATTAGTTGCCTAATCCTCTATTCAGCCACTAATGCACCGCAACTAAAAGAAAGCCTAGTTGATTAAATCTTTGGGAACTAAGCATGCCAACTACAGTAGGCATTTACATTGAGCTAATTTCGGGCACCAACTTAAGCATCTTAGTAGCTTTAACTTAAGAGGAGTAATTGATTTGATGAGGGAGTGACTAAGCTACTGGTGTATGCCTTGTCGCTAAGTCCCTATACTCAATAGTCTAGACATGTTATTGTGATCACAGTTTAATTTTATATACATGAGGTTGTTGTAGAGTAATTTAGTAACTAAGGTGGGTTAAAAAGTGCTTCGACTACATATAGAAAACTCCGCGTCAATGCAAATATCAGTTTGTTAACAGTTAACAAGCCAATTGTAAAAACATTGTTTTAAGAATATTCAAGGCTAAGGCCAGAACTTCCATTGACAAAAGTTAACAAAGACAATGCTCCTTTGTAACTATAGCTTAATAAACAAAATACGCTGTAGTTTCATGAAGTGGTTAAAATTCGCTTAAAAAAATCTAAAAGTATCCATACTTGACAGAATCTGGGCATCGCTTTGAGTTTCCATAGTTCAAAGTTCCACACAACCAAATCAAAACAGAAAAGGGTTAAATTCCTCATAAACAAAAACAAAAACTTGACTACTGTACACATGTGAACAACGTGTGTAAACTGCACCTTCCCCAAATGCAGGTTATTAGAATCCCATATCGCCAAGTTCAAAGTCATCATCTTCGTCGGTGGTGTAAACTGCGTCACTATCAGCTTCTTCCTCATCTTGTCTTTGGATGGCTGAGTCCTACCTCAAACAAAAGTAAACTGTGAGCACGAACATAAAGTATATTGCAGGCACGATACACAATTGTAGCCTTACTTTTTTGTTCCCTGGTCAATAGTAACAACAAACCTTTTGAGCCACAAGAGAAATTTTAAATGAGTCAGAAACCATTGGAATGCGGATGTCGTAATCAGAAAATATTGAAACACAAGCATAGATGATTCTAGCAAAAAAACCTGCCACACATTCTTATACATTTCTAATGTTCTCCAAGAAAACCTTTTACTTTGTCTTCTGGCTCCAAGGAAATTTTCAATACTTCCAGCAAATTCCTTGAGAGACTTCTGTTGCACTTCCATCTGAATCACATTGAAGATAGAAACAACAATAAAAGTCCCAGTCTATTTCCTAAAACAAGTGCAACCAAGGCAATTAATTGAACTATATTGTTCACAAATAAAATTTGAACTTACAAGAATCGTAAGCAAACAGGAAGACAAATTAAGCAAACTCATTTGCCGTATGCAGATTAAAATGAGTAGCACTAGCTAGATAGGTAGTCAACTCCTCGTTTAAATAAGACCCATCCTAATTAAATGCCTATAAAAATATCATATATAACCAAATATCTACATTCTAATAAGCTAGAAACAAGAGACAATAACAAAGAGTAATTATTCAAGGGTGAAGTATATGACTACGATAGCTCTGCGGCAAGTTTAAACCTTGAGAAAAATTGCTTGCTACTACAAAAGGTAATTTTTGAGCCGGGGTCACAAGAGTTCAAGGAACTTGGAAGTTCAGCATCAACTTGACATGATCAAGAATAACATTGTTCTGGATGTGCTGAGTCTGCTGACAACATTCGCTTCAGATAGGTAGTGATCCCCTAACAAGAGAATAATTCACAAAACTAAGCAATTATCTGAAAGACCAGATAATTTATAATAAGCAAATACAAATGATCAATTAACCAATCTTAGTTTCACCAACTTGTATGACTTTAATGATAGATTTCATTCGCTGAAAATCTAAAAGCCATCATCAAATAAATCAATAGAAGATAACGGAACCCCAGTGATGACAATTTAAGTAAGAGTCATTCATACCCTCTGTCATGTCACTAAAATAAATTCAGATCAAACAAAATAAGGCTCAACCAAGTACCTCGAACGTTGATCTTTACTCCAGCAGTTTTGAGAACTTTATCATTTATCAGTTACCAGTATGTACTTCGCAAAAGAGTTCATTTATCACACATACACGATGCAAAGGAGACATATAAACAGAAAACAAAGGCAAAAGATAACAGCTATAACTAATAAATAATCAAGCAAGCTCACTGTGGCCGAACCAACCGAGAGATCAGCAATACAGGGATTCTCGGTTTCACCACTGCACCCCATATAGTAGAAATTAGTTCAGCATCTAATAAAATGAATATATTAAATAACCAATAAAGTATTGAGTACTACCTTCGGTGGCTAGCGATAACACCCCATCCAGCATGCATAGACACTCTCACCGCTTCAATGCTCTCAGTCACAGAACCAATTTGGTTGACCTAGCAGAAAAACAAAAGAGCTATTCAGAAAATTCTCATGTTAACAATGTTTTGGAGTGCTGAACAAAAAGATTCATGATTAAAACATATGATCTCTTCATATAGAACAACAAGCCTTCAATAGAAGGGCATTGCAGGACTTCTTTTTGATTTTTTTTGCGACATATTGTGACCACACATATAATAATTAAATCAAAAGCCTGATATTCAAACAATAATTTGATGTTTTCATTATTCGGATATATAAATATCCATACGGTGGGATTAGTGACAATGAGATCATCCCCGGTGATCTGCACGTGTTGTCCAACCTTACTGTTCATCTTAGCATGGTGTTCCCAGTCATCCTGATCAAATGGGTCTTCAATGGATACTATTGGGTAATCAGCCACGAAAGACTTGTAGACATTTTTCAAACTGTCTCCAGGTATTTTCTGTGAGCCATTATTGTTTTGCAGAAAAGAGAGTGTCAATTTCACTTCAAATCTAAGAAAGATAAGAGGCACAAACATGCCAATATTGGTCTTGGTTAATCCATACACAGATATTAAGGAACTGGCACACAACGGGTTGGTAACGATGTTTGTTTTTAGCATTCTCACATCATACAAAGAGGGTGTCTGGCACAATAAGCAACACCATTACTCCTTGTAGGAACCTCCTTTGCTTTTGGAAAGTCAATTTAGGATGAGTTTGTACAGAAAACTACAGACTCATAAGTTAGTAAAGGTAAAGTGAGATAGAGACTACCCAATGAGGCAAAATATAACAGAATTTGAACTTAAACGATACTCTTACCTTTTGGTTTTTGATAATATATGCCGAAAAAGATGAACCTAGTTACAAAACAACTACCCTGAAGCAAGAGTTTCTTCTTTTCCAAGCAAAGAGTGACTCTACAGAATGCAAGTTAACCTCAAATTCAGGGCCGGTTCTGGAGCCCGTTATCTTGTGCTGCCACAGAAGGCGGAATTATTGTGTTAGAATGTTATACTCTTACAATCCTACTGTACACTGTCGTTGTTATAAACTATCTCTATTAGGTGTTTATTCATTACTAAATTTATTAGACTCTTGTGAACTTATCACAGTTCAACTGATTGATCAAAGAAAGAACAAATGAGCTAATTAATACTAATGGTGGTGGACGATTATACTTCTCTCTACTTTGTTCTATATCTTCTTACCTTTACCAGGTGTTTTTCTTGGAAAAATAATATCACTTTCAGATTAGAAATTCCACCATCATGTTTCTTTTTAAATTTCTCAACTTTATCAGCATAAAATGGGTAATCCTCCTGTAGACTGTAATTATTACCAATTCGCGCACCGGTGCAATAAACTTTAGCATTTTAATGAAATAAATTGAAGCAATTATCTTTGTTGGACTTTTTTCTTAGTATTTTTCTTGCTCTAATGCAGGTGTGTACCGAACCACCTAGAGCGAGAAAAGCAATATCAAAGGTTCTAAAGTGAAGACTAAGTTGTCGTTGGCTCTGTATCAGTCCTTAAAATTTCTTCCTCAAGCAATTGGCAAATGAGTTACTGTTTGTTTTTGTCTCTAATAAAAACTAAAAACCATTTCGTTTCAAATGTATCATATGGCAATGTGGTTATAAATCCATTCATTTCAGCGTTATGCAATAAATTTCATTAAGAATGTGCTAAAAATAATTTATATCAAAGGGCGTCCGAGTTCTTTCGCACAAGGTCGTCCAAATGTCAGAGACCGCCCTGCAAGTTTTGTGTTTACTATTTTACTTTTATTGATTAGCTAAATCATGACTCAACATAGCAATTATTACCTCAAAAATTCTCCAGTTCATCGTCTTACCCTCTTTCAAGCAACCTCATTAAGAATCCAAACTCCATCTGAAACATAAACATAAATCGAGTTCATCAATATTGAGTTGACCAAATCTGACAGAAAACTCTCAGAGTAGTTTTATCAAACAGGTATGAGCGATTGTCAATATAGATATGGAATGTCAGAAAACTAACTTTAAGTGGAGCCCAACTGTCAGTAGCGAAAATCATATATAGCCAGAGCCCTAATTCCCAATTTAGCGTATCAATTAACGATATCTCTGAGGCTATGAAGTCCAGCATCATAACCTGGATTTTGGAGATTTTAATGGTATTTGATCAAATCGATCGAAAAAGTTTAGGAGCCTGACTAACAATATCTCTGAGACTACGAAGTCCAGCATCATAACCTAGATTTTGGAAATTAGAAGTGTGCGACTGAGTAATTGGGAGATAGCGGTATGACAAAGATTAGTGGAAATTGCTCGGCAGTCCTGCAGAAAAAAAAAACAGAGACAGGTAAAGATCAGAGAACTAGAAGAGGAGAAGCATGGCGGTGAGAGATCTGGTTTTCTAAAAGAGAAAACAACGGAATGAAGTTGTAGGTTTTCGAGTTCTGAGTTATAAAACAAGTGAGAACTTTGGTTTCAAAAATATTTTGGGCGCCAAAAAGAATAACCAACGCGCCAAAATTCCCGCAAATTTCTTTTTCCTAAAAAATTTACCCGGCAATTTTGCCTCCATGAGACAAGTTGGATGGTAGATTTGCATTATGAGTATATAATATGGGTCCGGGTCCTCTCGGATATCTGGACCCGAATTCTACCTATAAAAGTTGGGTCTGATCCCTAACGATTTCGAGTTTGGTTCTAAAATTTGTGTATCCAGAACCGGATCCATTAAGAATCCCGAGTACCCGTCGGTTCCAGATGCCTATTGGCCATTATGAAAACATAAAAGGGAAAATTAGGCTAAGGCCCCACCCATGGATAACCCATAATATGAGGTCCTTAATTAAAAGAAGTTTAAATGTAGGCCCCGAATTATTAAAAGACCTTGATCCCATTATTAAATTGTCAAGCCCGTAACTAAATATAATTTAAATCTAGGCCCGAAATTATTAAAGTACAGTGTGAATGTGTAGACAGGAGTTACACATGCATATGGCATGTGTATCCAGAAGTTACACATCCTTATGACATGTGTAATACAAAGTTACACTTGTATATATATGCAAAAAATAGACATCAAAAAGAAAACATAAAAAAAAATACATGTATTACTTTAATATTCGTTTACAACAATTTTTTAGCATGTGTAACTAGAATTTACACACACATCTGTCTAGTGTAATCGAGAGTTACATATGCGTTTATCTAGTGTCATTGAGAGTTACACATGCATCTGACTTGTTCAGATGTGTATATAAACGGAGTCTGTCCTGTAACTTAGATAATCTTTTCTAATCAATAAATTGATAAACCGTAAGCAATGTAGACATGAGATTTCTTAATGTTACTATGGTATCAGACTCAGAAATCATCAATTCTGAGGGTACCGATCCTAGCCTGTGATTCTTCACCAAAATCTCCATTATTTCATCTTCAACAATCACCACCGCCACCATTAGTTCATCATCTTCTGCTGCTGCTATTGTAGATCGAGACTTGAAGGATGATTTCACCAAATCATCTTTGTTTTGCAACAAATTCGACTCAACCGAATTGGGCTTCCATATTAAGCCAAGTGGGTTTCCATAATAAACCCACCTGTTTCCATAATAAACCAAATCCAGGCTTCCATAATAAGCCTTGTGGGTTTCCATAACAAACCCACCGGTTTCCATAATGAACCAAATCCAGGCTTCCATAATAAGCCTTGTGGGTTTCCATAACAAACCCACCAGTTTCCATAATAAACCAAATCCAGGCTTCCATAATAAGCCTTGTGGTTTTCCATAACAAACCCACCGGTTTCCATAATAAACCAAATCCAGGCTTCCATAATAAGCCTTGTTGGTTTCCATAACAAACCGACCGGTTTCCATAATAAACCAGATTTAGGCTTCCATTATAAGCCTCATGTGATACGCACGTACGCTATTTTAATAGGGTACAAACATCTCCCCCTCTTAATTCTCAACTTGTTGATGGATTAAGAAAATCAAAAGAAAAACTAACCTTCGCGGCTCGTTCAAATTCACCATATGATGTTTACTCGATAACCTTTCGTGGCCTTGGCCAGCTTGTTGTGTGGATTTTCCCCAAAGTTGGCTTAATAATTCGAAGTACCAAAAATGTACTAAATCATCTCATAAGCCATTGTTCTTTAATCACCAAACACGTTCAAAGTACCAACAACGTACTTAAACTCCATATAGTATTACCCAATCTCCAAACAGATCAGCATGTTATGTTCTCTTGCTCTTCCATTAGATAACATATGACCTAAGTCTTGGTCTTGTAAATCTTCTCTAATCTCATCTCCCACCTTTATGGTGAATGAAGCATTTCCTTGGTTTTCTCTTTGATAGAAAAACGCTCCAATTTATCCCTTTAATAGAAAATTATCAGGATCAAATTAATAATTCAACTTCGACTTTGAGAACATACCTCACTTGAATGAAGTTTGCTCCAGTAATTTGCTAGGAACATTGGTCGCCCACTTGTTCCCGTACTTGCCTAGAACTTGTCGACTCAATGCTCCTGTGTCCGTGAATAATAAATATAAGACAATCTCTGGTGTACGGGTTGACTGTCTCTAGCTTTTCGTCGTACATTTCCTTTCTTTCGCTCCACCTCCTTTAATAAACGCTTTTCGTTTTCTTTTTCTCTTTATTAGAAAGACATTGCAGCTATTTCCTTGATAAGCAAAACACTTTGTTTTTCTCTTTATTAGAAAAACATTGCAAGCATTTCCTTGATAAGCAAAACACTTTGTTTTTCTCTTTATTAGAAAAACATTGCAAGCATTTCCTCCGCATGTGTTCTTCAACATTTTTCCTTTGCTCCTTTCGATCCATTATAGCTTCAGCTTAATTATATTGTAATACTTTGTTTTCACCTTTCTCTTTACTAGAAAGACATCGCAACAATTTCCTTCATAACCAAAATACTTCGCCTTTGTCTTTCTCTTTTATAGAAAGACATTGCAAGTATTCCCTTCATAATTAAAATACTTCGCCTTTGATAACTAAAATATCTCGCCCTTGTCTTCCTCTTTATTAGAAAAACATCGCACGTATTTTTTTAATAAATACATGCAAAAAGTTCTCATTTGTGATTATAAATTCGTTTTTATAATGTAACAACTAGTGAGGACTTACCTCCTCGGGCGTTCGTTCCTTCCATCTTAGTCGCCCCCAGTACTTGCCACGATATTGAAAAAGATGTCTTATATTATTCGACTTCTTTAAACAAGTTGGTTTTGATTGCATGCTAGGCGTCACATTAGCCGCCCCCGGTATCTATAGAGATATTCCCTAATAGAAAACACGCCCTCATGTGAAGCAACGACTAGATCTACTATATCTAGATCCTCACTTGCTAGAACGATCTGAGCTGGTGATATCTTTTCCGTTGCCATCTTATTTATAGGTTCATGGCGTCGTGCTTAATAAAGTGGTATTATGTTGACATTACACAATAATCTCCAACACGTGAGGCTTGACAAGTGTCACAAGTCTATGTGCTTTATTATTAGACCCATAGCCAACGTGTTAATCCTATCTTTATAACACTTCCATCAGATCCTTGGTGGATCTTATTAACTCCACCACTTGAGTCATAAGCCCACGTGTTAATATTTCTCTATATATCGCAGAAAATACACGTCCCCTCATGATTCCATAAGTGACAAGCTTGGTCTAATGTCAGCGTTTTGCACTCTCTGCGTACTCCAGCGAAAACCTCTAGGGCCAGTAAGAATCCGGTTCCTTGTAAAATTAAGAACTTGGCTTCCTTTGAGACTTCATTCTTATCAAACTCTGAGCCTTTATTGCTTGTATACCATTGTTATTTTCATCATATAGATATGGAAGAACAATGGTCGTAATATCACACCTGAAGCTGTCATCTTCTTGCTAACTTCCCTGGATCTAGTATGCATATATACCCCTTTACTAGATATATCTATGAATTTTTTACTACATCCATTATAAAAGAATTTATCCTTCACTTGTGAGAAACACTTCTAATATTGCAATTCTGTCCTGATTACGGCTTTCGCGGACGATATCTCTAAATGGCACTCCGACAAATGTCGGTCCTTCGAGGCGTACTGCTAGGATGCGCGTGGGTGGTCGTAGGTCTTATATTGCCAGACGCCCTGCATCCATAAGTGATTTTCCCTCTTCTCTCTTGAGTTGAACCACATTGCACAATGTCGAGCCTTCCATTTGTAATGCAACCACTGAGACAGAGACTCCACTTCCCATAATTATAAGTGACGATGAATCCGATAGTGGACACACTCCTGCTGACAGTACTTTTTTTATCATTGGAGTACACTTCAGCCACTCCGGCTCGCAGGCCAACACCTCCACCTCGCCTGCTGGTACGTTACGATCATTTCTTACCTATTTTGTATGAACCAAATGGAGCATGTATCGCTTTTGGGGACTCTGTTGTGACTTGTGAGAGATCCCGATGTCGCTCGTGGCCTGCACACACGCTATATTAATCATGAAAAATATAACGTCATTGTGGATCCTCTCTTCACGTACCAAGCATGTCTGGCTTGATAAGTTCATGCACTCCCGTTCAGGCTAAATGGCCCATGTCTGGCTTGATAAGTTCACACACTCCTTGTCTATCCCTCCCAACCGTATAGTAATGATAATCATTATTAGTAATATAACGATCATAATAGCCATCATCATGGTGATCATGGCTCCGATTATCGTCCATGGCATTCATATCTCTTCCTTCGTTACTTTGGCTACGCCGACGACGATCGTCAAGAGTTTCGTTCCATCTGCGTGGGTTGTCTTGCTCTCGGTGATGGTGTGATCTCTCACTCCCGGAATGAGGGATAGCTGTTTCTTCGATCTCCTTTCTTTTCTCTAACGCAATCTTAAGCCGTTTATTCTCTCTTTCAAACTCTTGCAAACGCTCCCTTACTGTCAGGTCGATAGGCGTTACCTGTGGTCTGTTAACCTGTGCAACCCGTGGGTTACTAACTCGAGCAGCTGGCGGGATATTATCTTTCACGGCTGGTGAGACATTGACTTGAGAAGTGATTAATGATTTTTCGTGGGTTTGTAGTAATGAGGTTCAAACTCTCGGACTTGTGAAGATTAAATTTAAAGGTTTAATAAAATTATATACAAAATTATTAACAATGGGTGCGAGAGGTAACCAAGACACTAGATTCCACTATTATGCAAAATTGAATGATAAATATTTCAAAACTCTATTCAATTCTTAAGTCCTCTTTTATCTTTAATTCACTATCAATCATACAGATTCTCAAACATTATTTGTAAACCTTAAGCATAGATTATCAAGAGATTAAACCAAGCATAACCTATCAAACTGAATAACAAATAATTAAGACAATCATTCAAACAATTTAAAACTCTGCAAAAGCAGCGATTAGGTGAATTATATAATTAAATGAAATAGTTACCCATTTATGTTGCGTGAATAGCTTCCTCCATTGCCTTGGTTACGAGGGAGTTAGCTCATCATAGTATAAATGCTCTCAAAATAATTTATTATGGCTCAAAAATGGTTTACAAATAATGAGAAGAAGAGAAAATGGTGTAAACAACTAATGTGCGACCCACAGGAAGCTTCACACAAGAACGATACATATGAAATGCTGTAGTCTTTGGGAAACTACGACCCACACTCCACTGTCGCTGTCACTGTTGAAGAACGACAGTCTCTTACAGTCTATTGTTCTTCGTGTTCATCTTCATGCAGCAGCAGAAACAGAGTTTTGTTAAACTCTGATTTCGTCTTCTCTAACTCTCCCTAGCTCCCAAAACTCTCGACACCCTTTTCCAAACTGTTTTTCCTTGTATTTATAGTGAATTGGAGCCAAAAATCCGACCATTGATTGCATATATTCTCCATTTAATCCAAATATTCTCGGCTGCCAATAATAACGAAAATTTCCATTTTTAATCCCATGCACGCGTTAACTTTGATCCTGCACGCTCCCAAATGTCTTCTCCACGCCTCAACACTCTTCCAACGCTAGAAGGACTCTTCCATGCACACAAGAACTCCATTTTTGCTCGTGTTACAGTGCACGTGCTCTGTTTTGGGCTCAAGGATCATCACGCGTTTTCCATCCACTTCTGATCGAACCCACTGCCCATAATGTGTTCCTCATGCCATATCACATCTTCCTACCAAGTTTGAGCGATTGAATCTCCCTAAAACACCTTCATTTTGCTGATTGAAAATCTGTTAGGAGTGAAAATGGTTTTCCCGCCAAAACACGAATTTGAATGTTGAAGATGATATGCCCCCTATCCTGAACTGGGGTGCGCATAGCAGATGCCTTGGGGGTGACCTGGGGGTGCCCCTTAGTAATTAGGTTACCCCTTATCCAAAAGCGAGAGTCCGAATAACACTTGTCCTCCGGGTGCCAAAATCAACTTTTCGAGCCGAATTTTCCAAAAATGTTTATTTCCTAAAAATACATAAAAACACAATATTAGTACAAAAATAGAGTTCCAACACTACAGACATTGAAGACAAAGTAGACACAAAAATGTGTCTATCAAATACCCCCAAACCTATTATTTGCTAGTCCTCGAGCAAATCTAATCTAAAAAATAAAATGACTACACTTAGCACGTGCAATAAGCCGTTAAACCACTAGGTGGCCCTAGTGGCAGAGTGTTGTCTCCGGAGGGTTTACCATAGGTGTACCCACAAAACCTTTACTCCAGACCCTAACTATCTACAAAGAACCTTGGAAGGAACTAAAGAATCTCCTTGGTTGGCTTACAATCACTGACTACAGGAGGAAGTACCCTGATGCGAAATTCCAATTGTTGTACACGATTTTACACTCAAGCATACTAAAATTCATATAAAGTGACAGAGCTCTACTCAGATAGTTGCACTATGGACATCATATTCGGAGTCAAACTAATCATATGGATAGAAAAAAAGGAGATGGAAATAGAAAAATGTAGATGGTTTTGATGTTAACCAAATGATCGATGTTTCACATATCTGTCTGAAGGCCACTGCCAGAATGAACCTATCCTAATGGACTGCGATACCGATCTGACTAATATCAACACAACTGGCATATACAAGGGAACCAGTGGTCGATAACTTAAATCTAGATCAACAAACTGGCAAATACAAGGGAACCAACAGTTGACTACACAAAACAATAACCTTTTTTTTTTAACTTAACGACATGAATAGATCTTTTTGATCCAAGCGCATGCTTCTTGTCAGCAGATTACACGATAGTTCCCACGGGTCCTGCATTCCACGCTTGCTTAGGCGACGGAAACAGGGAGAACACACGCATATTGCTATCCAAGTGTTAATACTTATTCTGATTGGTCTAACTGGTCCGGTCTTTTTTTTTTAGTAAGTCAGTCACTCTAATTCACCTAGCAGTGGTAACAACTTGAATCGTGTGCCCCACCTAATCACTTAGAGAAACACAGTTTAAAATGAAAAAATAAAATAAAAAAGAAATGAAAAGGACTCAACGAGATATGGTGCAACTATCATGTTATTTCTAACACCTGAGCTCTGTGCTTTTATGAATAGACTCTTTCGATGTTTCCATCTAATCAGATTGGTTCCTCAACTCCTATAACCAAGATGTTCCCATCCACTTAGATTGGTTAGTGCAAACCTTAATAGGAATAAATTTCTAGGCTCTGGAGTTTACTAATTGCAACTAAAAAGTTTCTCCCATACCCCCAAACTTAAATCTAACATTGTCCTCAATGTTCTAAAGATGAAATTAAAAGCATGAACAAGGAGAAACGGTTACTATTTGAAGCAAAAGAGTTAAGGAAGGACATTACCGTGTTGCATGAGATTGGGTTACCTCCCAAGAAGTGCTAAGTTTAAAGTCTTCAGCCAGACTAATAAAAGGATTGGTCAACTCGAACCATAAAGTAACAGTCGAAATAACTGTGGGTCTTCAAAACCAAATAGAGATGACCATAGGAAACTGCAGTGAACCAAGAAAATGGACAAGAAAAGCATGCCCTTACCTAGTTTCCTGAAAACTATCACTAATTGCGGTTCAGGTTCAGGTTCTATGAAAGGGTCTAAATAGAATATTTTCATTGGTTGCGTTTCTTCATAGATGGGATCCGAATCACTAGGTCTTAGAGTCTGTAAAAACTCAAATACGAACTTAGAATCACGAAGTAATAACCTAAATAATTACGGATCCTCTAAGTCAATCAGATATGACTTACATAGTTGACCACAGTGAAAGAGGTGGTCTTCCTTAATAAAATGTGTCGACCCTAATATCCTAAAATGATTAGGTTTAGTCTCAAAACTTAATAACCGACACATCTTAAAATCAAAAGTTCCCACAATTGGTTGAAAAGTTTTTGGTGGGAAAACAAAGTCAATCTTGGTATCATAGCCTGAGTTAACCACATCAACCAGAGGATGGGTTTCTAACAACTGAGCTTCTTTCTAGACATCATTAGGTTCGGGAAAACGTGTATGAAGATAATCTTGTAAGATGGTTGAGGCAAAAATGTCAAGTCCCACAGGAGGGTACTTTCTAAGAGTTAAAGCATACGGAGAATGATAATCACCCCCAAACTTAGAGTTTTTTGTGTCTCTAGAAAGACTAGTCACAACTTCCCTAATTTCTAGGTCATCAGATTCCTGGAAATGGTCAATAGATTCTTCTAAGTTGGGTTCATCCTCACTCATTTCTACGAGTTTATCATCTTCTAAGACTAGTGTTTCTAAATCGCTAGATTCTAAAACAGTATTCTCAGGGTAAACTCTTTCCTCTAAACCATCATCACAATCATATAAAGGATTATCAGAGAAAGGCTCATAAACTAAGGTTTTAATCATAGTTACCTCCTCCAATTCACTGATAGGCACATCAAATAATGGATTATCCAACATATTGCAGGCTAAAGGATCATGAACTACATCGTCTAAAACGGTGGTATCTCTAGTCAAATCCACATCCTTTTGAATAGGTGAATAATTATTAAAATTATTTGGATTTGTATTAGAAACAACACTATCATTATAAAGCTCAATCGGAGTAACAAATTCCTGATCACTATGCCTACATATTTCATGTTCTTCATCAATACTATCCTCATCATAATCATCACTATAATAACATGAAAATGATCGAACCTTATCAAAACAAGTAGTGTTACCAATTCTAACCTCGTCCTCTAAATTAGGCAAATATTCACTATTGATATCAAGGGTAGAATTAGAAACCCTATTTTGGAAATTTAGATTATTTCGAGCAGCATTAGCCAACTGTTCATTTTCTTCCTCTAGACGTGCCTGAATTTCACTGAGCATAACACTTATACGTTCACCACTCTCGTTTATCATCTCAGAATATCGTGTACACTCTTCTTTTGAACTATTCATTGCAACTAAACATTTATACGTCCTTTCAATCCGTTGTTGGGTCTCATCTAGAGATGGAACAGGTTCAGAAATATCATAATCAGGACTAGCTTCCAAAAACGAATAACCAGTACTACAGTGTTCCTGATTTTCTTGCTAGTAAGACCAATTCGCGTGTGGATAGTAATTGGGCTCACCATGGTATGAACCATAACCTTGAAAAGGTTGGCGTTCCCAACTACTATTCCCACCATGGTCATAAAACTGATGACGTCCATATTCAAATTCAGGTCGATACTCATTGTATTGGCTTATATCATACCAGTTCGACATTCTTAATTGCAAGGGAATTCTACACAACCACAAACAAGGCCGACTCGACTCTACCAAAAAAAACCTAAAGATTTCTAGCAAACAAAAAGCATGATGGCTTCACTTAGATTGTTTTCTAGACCAGCTTCTATTCCTTCGAAAAGGAATTCGTTACAATTTGAGCACACCCCTCTGGAATCAATCCGAGCTAATGTAAGTTGAATCGAGGCGAGGGAAGCTTAGTAGAGCTTTGATACCCAAGACCTCACCGCATTAGAAGGCGGTGCAGTCACGCATTCAACTCACAGAAACCATCATGAACTTTGAAGTGTGCTTAAAGAGCAACCAATATTTTTCGAACGAGTTTCCTATTAAGCTCGTTACCCTATCGGTCTCGTTCTATTCCAAATTTTAAAGCTTGGGTTCGCGTTAGGTTTCGTTTTCCTAAGGCGGGCAAGAAGGGAGCGGTGATGAAATCCGAACCCTTATCTTGTATTGGCCAGGTCTTTCCCTTTACTAGGAATTTAAAAACAGTCCAAATTCGTCCTCAATCAATGAATCACCTTAAGGAATACAGTAAACCCGCTGACAGGAGATTCGCGAGTGTTTCGATGGACTTACCTCCCGTACCAGACGGGGGATGAACCGTTAAAGTCGACTTGGGCCACGACTCCTATGTCATGTACGAACCCGAGGGGCCGAGACGATATAGTAATCGTCGTCCTTCCCTGCACACAGTTTATATAATTTTTTATTTTTTTTAATAATACCCTTCCGTAGGGTTAAAAAAAAAGAATAAAGTCCAGTTGTCCAGAATAAAGTCCAAATAAAAAGTCCAAAAATTACAAAAATTATGAAAAATAAAGCCTATTTACAAATCCTAAAAAAAGATTATGTCTTTTTTTTCTTCTCTTTTAGCTTTTAGCTTTAAGCTTTTTGTTCCCAAGTCCTTAGTATTCCACTTCGAACCTGTAAATCAAAGACACAAAAAGAAACGTAAAAAGGAACAAATAATAGTAAAAAAAATAATAAAAACCTAAAAATTCTACCTAAGCACAAATCCGCGTCGGCGGCGCCAAAATGATTAATGATTTTTCGTGGGTTTGTAGTAATGAGGTTCAAACTCTCGGACTTGTGAAGATTAAATTTAAAGGTTTAATAAAATTATATACAAAATTATTAACAATGGGTGTGAGAGGTAACCAAGACACTAGATTCCACTATTATGCAAAATTGAATGATAAATATTTCAAAACTCTATTCAATTCTTAAGTCCTCTTTTATCTTTAATTCACTATCAATCATACAGATTCTCAAACATTATTTGTAAACCTTAAGCATAGATTATAAAGAGATTAAACCAAGCATAACCTATCAAACTGAATAACAAATAATTAAGACAATCATTCAAACAATTTAAAACTCTGCAAAAGCAGCGATTGGGTGAATTATATAATTAAATGAAATAGTTACCCATTTTATGTTGCGTGAATAGCTTCCTCCATTGCCTTGGTTACGAGGGAGTTAGCTCATCATAGTATAAATGCTCTCAAAATAATTTATTATGGCTCAAAAATGGTTTACAAATGATGAGAAGAAGAGAAAATGGTGTAAACAGCTAATGTGCGACCCACAAGAAGCGTCACACAAGAACGATACATATGAAATGCTGTAGTCTTTGGGAAACTATGACCCACACTCCACTGTCGCTGTCACTGTTGAAGAACGACAGTCTCTTATAGTCTATTGTTCTTCGTGTTCATCTTCATGCAGCAGCAGAAACAAAGTTTTGTTAAACTCTGATTTCGTCTTCTCTAGCTCTCCCTAGATCCAAAAACTCTCGACACCCTTTTCCAAACTGTTTTGCCTTGTATTTATAGTGAATTGGAGCCAAAAATCCGACCATTGATTGCATATATTCTCCATTTAATCCAAATATTCTCAGCTGCCAATAATAACGAAAATTTCCATTTTTAATCCCATGCACGCGTTAACTTTGATTCTGCACGCTCCCAAATGTCTTCTCCACGCCTCAACACTCTTCCAACGCTAGTAGGACTCTTCCATGCACACAAGAAATCCATTTTTGCTCGTGTTACAGTGCACGTGCTCTGTTTTGGGCTCAAGGATCATCACGCGTTTTCCAGCCACTTCTGATCGAACCCACTGCCCATAATGTGTTCCTCATGCCATATCACATCTTCCTACCAAGTTTGAGCGATTGAATCTCCCTACAACACCTTCATTTTGCTGATTGAAAATCTGTCAGGAGTGAAAATGGTTTTCCCGCCAAAACACGAATTTGAATGTTGAAGATGATATTCCCCCTATCCTGAACTGGGGTGCGAATAGCAGATGCCTTGGGGGTAACCTGGGGGTCCCCTTAGTAATTAGGTTACCCCTTATCCAAAAGCGAGAGTCCGAATAACACTTGTCCTCCGGGTGCCAAAATCAACTTTTCGAGCCGAATTTTCCAAAAATGTTTATTTCCTAAAAATACATAAAAACACAATATTAGTACAAAAATAGAGTTCCAACAATACAGACATTGAGGAAAAAGTAGACACAAAAATGTGTCTATCAAGAAGCAGATTGGACATTAGCCAGTTCAGCTAATGGACTGTTAACTCGAGAACGTACTCCTCTGTTAGCGATGTCTTCTTGTCGTCGTTCATGGATGCTCGGGTGCTGTCCTTGAAACCCTCCTTGATGATGGAAACTTCTGCTAGTGGTAGAAGGTGGCGACCTACGCATCGAAACGTAGTTCTCCCTGATTCTTGTAACAGATCTCTCTGAACGAGATCGAGAAGCCGATGCCGACAATGATGTCTCTCTCCCGTCCCTTTCATCATAGTCTCCTTGGACAACAACATTCCTCAGATTCCGAGGGTTTGCTTGTTGATTCAACAAACTTCCGATGGGTACATCTGTATCCATTTTAAGTTGATTTGCTTCTGACATATTCATACGTTTTTCTTTTAACTTTGCTTTTAACAACTTTGGCAGAAATTTCAGCGACTTTTTTGGATCTTCTGCAACTCTAAAAATGTTTAGAAAGTCTATGGATCTTCTGCAACTTTATGGATACGTGGTGAAACTTTCCGCAACTTTCAGAAAAGGTCCAGAACTTCCTGTAACTTTCTGGGAAGGTTTGAAACCTTCTGCAACTTTCTGGAAAGGTTGTGAAACCTTCTGCAACTTTCTGGAAATGTTATGAAACCTTCTGCAACTTTCTGTAAGGTTGTGAAACCTTCTGCAACTTTCTGCTCACAATGACTTTAAAACCCTAGTTTCGAAAATCATTTGAGAATGACTTCTATCAACTGGGGAGCATGATCTTTTCTTCGTAGTCCCCTTAGTCGGCGCCAAAAGATGTTGGTGCAAAAATTGATCACCCCAACAATCTTCGAGATGCGTGAAAGTTGATCCAATCGCTACCGTTGATGAAGAATCTCAAAAGAATTGATGAAAAGAGGTGGGGGTACCTGCAAAAACACTCTGATGCTAAAGTCAGCGGATGTTCTTTGCAAGTGTATTATGGTGAAAGGAATAGAATTCTGTACCTTTTGATTTGAGATTTTTCCTCTATATATAGACAGAAAATAGATGTAGCTTTAGGGTTTTGATAGTTATCCAAATAACCTCCCTCATCCGTATAAATCCCAAATAACAACCAGATTCATGATAAACTCTAACAGTTATCATAATCTTCACTTATCCCAAATAATTATTATCTTGAATTATAACTACTTCAGATAAATATCCTCTTTTATCAGGATTTATCTTAAATAATATTTAATAATAACTATTCCATGAAAATCGTAACCTCTTTTATTAAGATCTTTTAACCCATGGACTGTTGGGCTTCAATAACAAGCCAAGTGGGTTTCTACAATAAACCGAATTGGGCTTCCATATTAAGCCAAGTGGGTTTCCATAATAAACCCACCTGTTTCCATAATAAACCAAATCCAGGCTTCCATAATAAGCCTTGTGGGTTTTCATAACAAACCCACCGGTTTCCATAATAAACCAAATCCATGCTTCCATAATAAGCCTTCTGGGTTTCCATAACAAACCCACCGGTTTCCATAATAAACCAAATCCAGGCTTCCATAATAAGCCTTGTGGGTTTCCATAACAAACCGACCGGTTTCCATAATAAACCGGATTTAGGCTTCCATTATAAGCTTCATGTGATACGCACGTACGCTATTTTAATAGGGTACAAACAGGGATAACAAAAGTTGTTGGTGCATTCTAGCAGAAGAATTGGATCTTTACATGGAGAGACAAGGGTTTAAGAAGGTGGTGCAAGAATTACCAAGGCAACAGGATTTCCCAATGATTTCATCTTCAAAGAGTCCAGAAAAAAAGGACCTCTTTAGTGAATATCAATAAGAGAACGAATTGGAATTTTGTGGCAGTCTTGATTAAAAAGAGGCTGGGGATTAAGAGATACGTGGAGATTGACCAAATATCTGAAGTGGCTGGTTTAATTGTTTTGGAGGAAGAAGAATGGAGGAAGATCTGGGTTCCGCAGAAATGGAGATACAAAGATGTAGATCTTTGTTTTTCTCAATGGACGGGGGATCTAGGTAAGAATCTATCGAAACCAGTAAAGAAGGCTGAAAAGAAGAAGAAGGATGTGGGAGTTTGGAAGCATAAGGAGAGCCATTTTTTCCCTCTAGAAAAAACCACTGATAAACTTAAGTGGTTTAAGGTTAGAGGTCTGGATCATAAATTATGGACTTATGAGATTCTAGCTAATAATGGCAATGAGCTTTCTTTAGGAGAGTTCAAAAAAATAGCATCAGAAATATTAAGAAGAGAAGGAACCTATTTTTTTAGGATTGCAGTTTCTGGTGATCTGAATCAGATACCGCCGGTGTTGGTGTTGGAGGTGACGGAGAAGAATGTGGTGTTGACGGTGGAATGGGATCCATACTATGAGGAAAAGTTTCCGTTAGATGAAGATGATTACGGGAGGGAATTGAGGGTGTTTGATTGCTTATTGGCTAATCTTTCCGTTAATAGTTTTCAAAAATTTGGAAAAGATTCGCAGGCGAGAGATAATGAAGTGAATGAGATTTTGACAGCTGGTGATGATCGGGAGAGAGAAGATATGGAGGATGGCGTGGAGATGAATCTAAATAAGTGTTCTATTGAATGGGATTATGTTGAAAAATCTGGATCAAGTCCAAATAACCAAATGGTTTTATTAACATACAATCGCTTATTTCGATAAAACCAAAATAAAGATCAGAATTAACTTTATTTTTCTCCTCAGGCTCTAATTATTCAGACATTAATTTAGACCTTTCTCTTTAGACAAGACAAACACTAAATTAGTTAACTAGTTTTTCTTGTCAATGCATTCGATTAGACTTGAGTAACCGAATCTTCCAATTTGATAAGTCTAACTAAGATCAGAATTAACTTAGTTTCTCTTATCTAGAATCGATTTTGACTAAACAAATGATCCCTATTTCGTTAAGCCATAAACAATACACAAACCAAAATAAATTGACTTGCACAATTATTTTCTTAACCGGAAGCAATTGAAACAAAAATAGACATTATAGCACCACAATTGCACCGAATTTTGTTAAGCAAAAACACTTGATACCCAACAATAAAGAAGATACCAAACAATAAGCCAAATAAATTGACACAATTTTTCTTAACCGGAAACAATTGAATCATACACACACATACATCCATACACAATAATGGAGCATATCAATTGTATCGAAGTTTTGTTAAGCAAAAGCAAAATATATGCAATATAATATTGTGACTTTTCCAATATGAGTTTCAATATGAGTTTTGATTCAACATATTGTGACTTTTCCAATATGAGTTTCAATCGGAACGCCTTATGATCCTTTAATAAAGCCTATCAACATGGGCCAGAAATTAATCCCGCTAAATCAAAAAGCCACACAAACCATAAGGGTTACATCATATGAGATCGAATATTAAAGTCATAAAAACCGAAATCAGACATCCGAATACACATAACAAAAATATAAACATTCACTCACTGGCTATGTAATCAGTAACTATCACAAGAAAAATTATAAAAAAATAATTTTATTCAAAATAGGCCTTATACAATAATGGAAACAAATCAAACATAGATGTCTGTTTTTCTGGATTCAGTATTACAGCATATAACTTAATCCCTAGTGGTGTTCTGATTGTTCACTAAGGTTTCTTCAGTGTTCAAACTCTTGAAGCATGTCTCGAGAGACTTTTCAGCAACCACTTATTGTTTTTCAAGCTTTTCAACTTGAACCTTAATGACTGCAAGATCATCTTTCATTTCCTCAATCCTATCCTTGAGCCAATCTTGATTTCGAACCGTCATTATGAGATTGGTTCTTAGTTCTTCAAAACCATGGATATAGTCTACCATACTATTAGAAGGTATCCACTTGGTTTTTGTTGGATCTTGAAGGTTGTAAGCCAACAGACATGACTCATCTTAAGATCCAGCAGAACTATCAGATTCATAATCAGATATGATTTTTGATATGATCTTGTTCTTCCTTTCTGTATTGATTCCTTGACAATCCTTAACTCTTTGAGCTTCCTCCTTATTTACCTTTGTAATACTGCGAGTTATTGGAGGCATGCTCAAGGATTTAAATAAGAATTAATCAGGGTTTTTCAATACAAGCAAGAGAAAGTTTCTCTTAAGAAGAGACAACTTTCGGACTGAAAATACAAGTTAATTTCCGAAAATATATTAAGAATATATTTTGTTACCCGTGTCCGAACTTCTCAAGCTGGAAGGTTTATTAAAATTCAAAATTTTTAAATAAAACCTAATTATGGAAGATCATGATAAACATGAACAATAATTTTTAAGACAAGATGGATTCACAGCTTATCCAAGAATTGTCATTATTTATTTTTTCTGATAAAACACAATAGCATGTGCTCTCATTTTATGCGCTTCCTCATCCCAAAAATACGAGCATGAAATTGGATGAGGGTACACATTCTCCATACAACTAGGTTGTATCGGAGTAAGCTTTATCGAGCTTAGAACGAGTATCAGAAACATACTTCATGTTTCTCTTTGGATGTTTCTGCCCAAGGTATTTTCTCCCAATAAGATGATTCTTCCTTGATCTAAAGATATGATCATGAGGAGAAACCATACTGATATGAGAATTTTTAGAGAAGGATAAATCTCTCTTAATTCTGTCAATGAGATTTTCATAAGATTTTCTCATTCTAAAAATTTCCTTATTATGCACATCACTTTGATCGTCTGAAACAATTATTGGAAACCTTTTTCCAGAAGTGATTATCAACTCTTCATTCTGATTCTTTTGAGTTGATTTTATCAGTTTGGGGTATATTTTGTCTTTCTACTGAGGAATGATCTTTCCGTTTTTTAAGACAAGAAACTTCTTTCAATACTTTCACCACAATATTTTGAAGAAGTATAAGTTTCTTGTCAAGTGACTGAAATTTGTATTCCTTATGATCTTTTTCATGGAATAGATTCAAAGTTTCCTTTGGACAAGATTTCGTTTGATCATCAGTAGTTGTAGAAGATGGTTCTTCATTCTCTCCTGACTTGCTGTAGTTAGGAAAACTCTCATCATCATGATCTGTTTCAGACGTGATCAAATAAGTCTTGTTATCACTATTTGTAAAAGTCGAGCAAGGACTTTTGTTTTCCTTATCAGAAGAAATTATAACAGAATCATTTGTCAGAGTCATCGGATGAATCTCTAGTTCTTGAGTAAGAGATTTCCCAAGAGCTTCTATTTTGACAGTGAGATCCATATTCTCCTTGGTTAGAATATTCAGTTGAATGTATTTTTCCCTGATCACTTGCTTAAGAAGATTTTTCTGTCTTTAATATTAACATCCTTGTAGACAGAGATCTTATAGGCTTTAGGAGTTTTGCCAACTCTTTATCAGCATCTTCTTTTCTACCAGAGATAGACTCAGATGTACTCTTAATTATTGTAACTCCTGGATCATGAGTAAACAAAGGTGTAACATCCTCAACTTTTGAGTACTCATACTCTTCCATAACGTTAACTGAATCAGACATAGCTTCAATTCTTATAGGTTAAATCGCACCAAACACAGATTGTTAGATCTTTTCGTGTTTGCCTGCTCTGATGCCAATTGAAAAGACGAGGGTACCCAAATACACCACAATATTTTATTTATCCACCTATAAGTCCTCTTACCGAAAGTGATTGTAGATGGACAAAGTCGAGACAATACAACAAATCAGTATTCACACTTTGTGTGATTGTCTATGGATACAAGATTGAGATAATACGACTACCAAAGTGTGATACTTGATAATAGGTCCAGACTTAACCAAACTCTATAGGATCACTATCAAGTATACACGGAGTTAACCTTTGTGTATTTTACTTTTAATTATAATAAACAATTATAATTGGGGAAATAGAAAGTAAAAGACACATCAAGATTTTGTTAACGAGGAAAACTGCAAATGCAGAAAACCCCCGGGACCTAGTCCAGAATTGAATACTCTCAGAATTAAGCCGCTATACAAAATCTAAACCAACTTCGTATAGTTGAGACCAAGCAACTACCCCTAGTTCACTTAGTTTCCTCAGTATCCCTGCGCTTCCTACTTCGATGAGTGCACGTACTGGAACGATTCCTTTGGATCGTATTCCAAACAGTAAAGGAACAACAAATCTGTTTGGTAACAATTCTTTCGATTCTTTCAAGATAAAGATATCTCAAATCATACACAAAGGCTCTTCCGTTTAATCTAATAAACTCCTTTGCCTGGTTAGATCAATCTATCCAATAACTACAAAGTAGTCAAGTTTAGATTCGCAATCAATCGATATGGATTCCAACAAGAAAGTATAAAATGATGCCGATCTCACGCAACTAATCAATCGAATAAATCCGATTCTAGTTGGATCCCAGCCGATCAAGGTTTGTGCACACCCAAAGATATGAGAACCAAATAAGAAATCTTCTTTGTCTTCAAATCTTCTTTAATCTTCAATAAACACCTGTACAACACCACTTGAATCTCTTGTGATCAATCACACACAGAACGGAGTCTGTTAACAATTGATTATCACAAGATGTCTTTAGATCTACAAACAGTTCTAAAGATCCCGTCGATACGATCTAGTTTGAGTGAATCTTATATCAGAAGAGAAGATTCTCAAGAATAAACAAACTAGGTGCAATCAACAACCGTTAGTCAATCAAATCAATCGAAAACTAACAATACTGCAATTATCTAGTTTCCCAGCAATGGTACTCGTAGAGATTCTTGATCCCACAGAAGTCTTTAAACGAGCGGTCGTAAGAGTTTCACTTAATTAAGGTACTTTCCTCTCCGATTAGACGGCTCCACCAGAAACAATCAAAGATTTGCAATGAATATCCGTACCAATAATCCTAGTGATTTCCCTTTCGATTCATAAAACAAGTTCATGAATGTACTTCCTTTAAACAAATGTAAAACATTGTTTCCTAGGATGAAATCTTCACCATGACCCATTCACATAATCATAACAACATATACAAGATTATGTCGATGTCATATCTACGAAGTTCAAAAGATAAGCGTTATACTTCGTAGTCTAATTCCCTAATACTATGGTCATATTTGGATGATCACTAGAGTATCATACAATATGTACATGTTGATGGTGGTTTTTAGCTCAAGGATAAATTTGTAAAACCTTACATCTGATGTGACGTCACTCTGCGAGGAAACGAAGCCATGCATGTCAATCTCTCCACTGGCAAATTTATTGAGCCATTCAATATATTTACATGAAATTTATCCAGACTGGCACATGTAGCAACAATCCCAGATGCTTTGTAAATTTCGGCGCCTTGCCTAAATTACTTATTAATATAAGACTCACTGAGTACTTTTCCTGTTCTATGTTCCCCGGCAGAATCCAGAATATCGGTATGGCATGACGGATTTGTGTTCACTCGCAACAGAGTAGCACGGATTTCCAAGTACCAAGGTTAAGGCCCTTGCACGAAATATTCAGTCAGAAAGCAAAGAATAATGGAGCCGCGGAGTAGGAGCAGCGATGAGATGGAGCGTGGCCACGCCATAGGCTAGCCGACGCCACTTGGACACGCCCCATGCTACCTAACCAGCCCTTATTCTTTTGTCGACCAATCAGGTCGCTTTAAACTCGCCACGCGCACCAAAAGGGTGGCCACACCCATGCTTGGCCGACCCCTTACTTTCATCGACCAAGCAGGTCGCATTAACCTCGCCACACGCATATAAGTTGTGGCTGGGCCCTTACTTGCTGGCCACATTTACCTCGACCAATCAGGTCCCTTAAACCCGCCACACAAACACATAAGTTGTGGCTAGGCCCATACATCCCAACCCTATTTCCCATCGACCAATCAAGTCGTTTTAAACTTGCCACACTTACACCAGAAGTGTGGCCACGCCCGTGTTTTGGTCGACCCTCTCTTTCGACCAATCAGGTTGCTCAAAACCTACCACAGTATTAAAAAAGAGATGTAAAATTTGGCTTCTCAACAGTTGAGCCAATGCACTAACTAACATGCCAAACGTGCATGCCCAACATGACAGACGTGCCACTTTGCCACAAAAGCATGCCGAACGTGGCAACATACCATAAATAGTGCACTTACGTGCCAACCCATCTTCCGTTCGTGGCTAACGCCATAAAAGACTTCAATGTGGTTATCCTAACCAGAAACACGACCCCGCATGGTCAAAACCCTAATTTCCAGTCGTGGTGCAAATTATGCCACTTCGGGCCCACAACATGCCACGAGACGTGTGAGACCCAGGAAACCCTAAAAAGACGCCATATCATAGCCGCCCGTGGTAATCCTTAATCCTGTGGCCGTTTCCACATGATGGCCTGGCTATGGTTCCTTTGGCGTGGCTATGGCACCATTTGCACCAAACGCCGATACGCCACGGCCACATGCCACATGCCGCATGCACTAATTAGGGCTTTGGCACGCCAGACCCTAATTTAGACAAAGTTGCTACGCCAACCAAGCCAAGTAACGTTTCCTAGAGCATTGGGATTGATGTGGCAACATGGCCAATGTTTCCAGAGCCATATTTGGGTCTAACACCAATATGCCAAAGCAGCCGGCACGGCTGCGCCACTGACATGCCGCTATGCCATGGCTACGCCAGGCACCACTTTGCTATACAACAAGATATAACCATAATCAATGGTCATCCTTCCTCATAAGATGCAATCTCGGCCATCCAAGTTCGTCACCGAACTGACAGACTTGTGGCAAGTTAGGCGACCAACCGCCTAAATCTAGTAGCCATGGATAGGCCAGGCGCCACCTGCACCACCGTGCCATTGGCATGCACGAGCCATTCCACATTGCCACTGGCGTACATCAAAACACCACTGCGTCATTATCAGGCGCCAACAGAAGGTATCCATAATCGACGGCTACCCTACCTCACAAGATGTAATCTTGGCCGTCCGAGTTCGCTACCGAACTAACAGGCCCGTGGTAAGCTTTAGGCGACCATCCAAAACGAGCCTAATAGCATCACATGCTATTTTCATGCGGTAAGTCCCTTGACTTTGACTTGCCACACGTAGCAAAGTGCTACATGTTTTCCACGAAAACACTCGAGACATCAAACATGTCACAAACTGGGGGATGCTCATCAGGGTATTGGTCTGGCGGTTTACATCGTGAGGCGTGCAATACGCCCGTTACAAGAAAGTGTCATGAAGAAGGGCGGTTAGTAATGACAAGAAGTAATGGTGTAAACGTTTCCTTCATCATGGAAGCATAAATTATAACGTTACATGTTACTCCACTCTGCCATCACTCAATCGTTTCCACTTCCTACGAGATCAGGGTACATTTTATTACGACTTGTATAAATGGGTTTCATCTATTTTCCACCAAGGACAAGTTTTTTGGTCGGCAACAACACAGTATCTAGTAATCACCCGGTAGCTTTCCATTATGATAGCCAGTTCTACTTTCAGATACAAGTCATAAACAACCACACCTTCAGAATCAACTATTCTGGTCTTAACACTCTCTTCGCTTCCCTTCCCAAGACCAACCGTTCTCCTTCACTTTGTGACCGAAGCAAGCCTGGAACAACCATTTCTTGGTTTAGGCCAGGATTGTACAGATTGATCTCTCGAATCAAAAGTACTCCCATGCAGTGCATTGTTTAGGGTTTAGATTCGTTTCTCATCCACACACCCAAAATTACCAAAATCGGCAGAAACGGTTTTCACCCACAAACAATTGGCGACCACAGTGGGAGATTAAATCTCTCGGTTGCAAATTCAATTCCCAATTTTATTTCCATCCCAATCGGTCTTAGGCCAAATTCAAACCCATTTTCAATTACCTAAATTTCGCAAGATGATTGATCTTAGGAATGGTTCAAAATCCTCAATCCCAAATTTACTTCTCCTAGCACCGAAAATACTCCACATGTTATCCATGAATCCGTTCTTTCATTCAAAACCATTGTCGAGGCTATGAAGTCTCGATATTTAACAACTATTCATGATTTAACGAAAATCCTGAATGATATTTTCGGGAATCAAGCTACTATTGTCAAGACGCAGGACGGAGTATTTACGCTTCTGAAAGCACTCACGGATCAACTGTCCAAGGAACCAACACGTATTCATTCTGGAGGAAACTCCATCAACCATTCCTTTTGGATCAATGCTGATGGTGGTAGTCTTTTTTCCAAGATTCCTATTCCTACTCCTAGTGAGGAGGATGAAGCCTATGGTCACGCTGAATGGAAAGGTATCCACCAAGCTAACTTGTCTGCTCATGAAGATCAAAAGATGTTTCCTCAAGATCAGAAAGAAGACTCGTGGGATTTCTCACGTTCTCATCAGAATCCTCGCAATGAAAAGGTGATTTCATTATGTGCGTCCTTCCTGGAAAATATCAATTCCCATATTGCATCAGAAGCTGCTAAGAGATCCGCTGCTGCTTTACTCAGTCAATACGAACCGTTCCAGAATGAAGAAGCTCGTCAAGACGTTCGGGAAAGCAGGCATCTTTAAAGGAGAATCGACTCTAGTCGCAACTAGTATCACACATGAGGTGTAGGGATTAGGTTTCCCAGTTGCTAGAGTTCTCCTTTATATAGTCTCCAAATCAGGGTTTGCAATCAATGTTACCTTGGTAACAAAGCATTCAATATTCACCGTTAGATGAAAACATGATTAGATTCAAGATAATATCTTTCAACCGTTAGATCGAACTTAGCTTGTTATACACAAATGAAATGTACCATCATTTAGATAAAGGTGACCGTACCTAAACGTGTACACTTAGTTGGTTCAACAATAGTTAACCAATGGTTACCATATGAGCACTTTCATATCAACCTTATTCATCTTCATTACAACTAGTTCAAATGACTCAAATGAAACTAGTTAGAGAGTTGTTCAATTGTTTATATTCTCATAGAAGTATACAAGACACAATTGAAGCAAAATCGATTTTGATTCACTCGAATCATTTCATGAACATTATAGCCACGGTTTGCAAAGGGTCGCGTTCCTTATTATATAAATGTATTACTTCATGAAAAAAAATCGATTTTAAGACATAACCTACTTAAGAATTCAAACGGGTACGCATACCTAAGTAGCCGGACTGAGTTTGGTTATGCCAGTACGCGTACGGGTACACACACCATACTATACTTCCAAACTCCAGCAGATATTCACGGAACTTGAACTTCCGCCAGTATGCGTACGGGTACGCATACTTAGTTCCCGGACTTCCAACAACTACCTAGTACGCGTACGGGTACGCATACCATGGTTCCCGGTTTTGGAATTTACACAAATGTGAATACACACTATGTTTATATCTGTTGATGGTGGATTTTCAACAAAGGTCAAATTCATAAAATCATGATACTGCATGTTTCTGACACAACTTCAGGCATGTGACGATTCATATTTTACGAGCCATGATGAATATGTTTCTCGAAAGGTCTCCACTAGCTGAGCGTTCGATACCTCGCATTTCATCATGACCTCTATGTAGAATAACATAATTGGGCGGTTCTCCGTAAGATTGAGTGCAATAACGCCTTTAGGACGTCGGTGATAATCACTGTTCCCTGACTACATGAGAGAGACCCACCTCTATAGAGAAGAACGATTGAGCGGTTCTCCGTAAGATTGAGAGCAATAACGCCTTTAGGACGTCATGACACTCACTGTTCCCTGACTATGTAGAGAGACCGTGTATAGATCCAGGCGGTTCTCCGTAAGATTGAGAGCAATAACATCTTCAGGACTTCGGCAACACTCGTTGTTTCCTAACTTTGCACCTTACCGAACGAATATGACGCTTTAACTGGATAATATCCCTTCTGCGATAGATTAATTCTACCCCGACATTCACCAGTGAATTCCTAGAAGATAATCTATTTTATCTCATTACTCTTATTACAGATCTCATGTAGATTCTCATACTCCGATTCATGATCGAATCCACATTGATCTCATGGAATGGTAATAGATAATCTCATTACTCCGATTTCATGAGCGAATCCACGACTGATCTCATGGAATGGTAATAGTTAATTAATCTGATTCTATGGTCGAAACCACGATCCCGTAGGATGGTAATGCTCATTTTATTATTCCGAATCCATGGTCGAATTCACGGCTGATCCTATGGAGAGAAAATAATAACATTAAAATAATAAAGAGGCGCCCATGGGCCGGTCCCACCGGCCGTCCGACAATGCCTTCGCCGTGGCCGGTCCCATGCCTCTTCCATTATTTTTCCTTATTTTTTTATTTTCATGAACTCATGAAAACTCCTTCATTCTAGCAACTTTCTTTGTTTGAGAAAAACTCACGGTTTCTCCATATTTTCATGGTTTCATGAGAAAAATAATATAAAATAGGGAAAGGTCGCGGGACTGGGCAACCTAGCCGGCCGGCCATGCCCTGGACGTGACCGGTCCCACACCTTGCAATCCCTTGTCCTTTCATAATTATTATTTCCCTAATCTCATGAAACTTCCCCGTTTCAACAAAACTCATGGTTTCTCCATAGTTTCATAGTTTCATGAAAAATAATAATATAAAAGGGAAAGGTGTTGTGGGACCGGGCTACTTGGACGGCCGGCCATGCGCTAGCCGTGGCCGGTCCCACACCTTATAATCCCTAATTTTTCATATTATTTCTCTCATCTCATGAAACTCCTCAGTTTGAGCAAAAATCATGGTTTCCTCATATTTTCTCAATATTGCTCAAACCATGAAAAAGGCAAAAAGTCAAATGGTCACATGACCAACTAGGCTACTCACGCCAAATATTAAAATATCATAATTTTAATATTTTCCGAATTTTGATCAAACGAGCAATGTTCTACTTGCTCATTCGAGCAAAATCAAGAATTTCAGTCAAAGATCGAACTCTTCTGAAAATCCGAGATATTGTCAAACACAAATCAGAAAATGCTGAAACTCTCAAGACTGAGTCACAGACATTATGGTGACACGGGCATGCTTCCTTGACCTACCAAGGCCTTCCCTAAGGCTTGCAATTAGCTGGTCCCACACTTTTTCATAATTTTGACCTAATTTGCTCAATTGCTCATATTGGGTCCAAACTCTTTCCAACCGACTTGGAATTTTCTCAAACGACCATCTGCTGGTCCCACGACCACCAAGGGACGGTTTTATGTCCTCTTGGACGGTCCCTCACTTTTCCATAATTAGGTTTTATCACCTAATGCTCAATCGAGCACTATTTCAATAAATGATGAAACTGGCATTTAATCATCATTCTTTCACCAACTGGTCAACTCAGGACCCTAACGCACGCTCACTTGAGCACTTGGACACCACATGGATGTCCACAATCCCATATGGTCGGTCCCTCTATTACTCATGAACTGTTTTCAGCAATTCATCAATTGACGAACGATTGATCGAAATTAGGGTTTCGAACAAACGCTTCACGAATTCATCATTCTGAGCAAGTTCAAACACAAATAAATTCATGTTGATCCAGCAATCAACATATTGATTAATTATATAATATTCGATAGTCTACCAATATTTTAATTAATATTTTATTGGGTCACGACACCAATAAATAATTCGTCGAATTGAGCAATACTTGCTCAATTGCTCGAATATTGATACAACTATCAATATTCAGTAATTTATCAGTAATTCGTCGAATTGAGAAATATTTGCTCAGTTTCTTGAATATTGATCTATCAATATTCAGTAGTTCGTCGAATTTAGCGATACTTGCTCAGTTGCCCAACTATCAATGTTCAGTAATTCGTCGAATTGAGCAATACTTGCTCAATTGCTCGAATATTGATCCAACTATCAATATCCAGTAATTCGTCGAGCAATACTTGCTCAGTTGCTCGAATTTACAATATTCGTCTAACATGTTCCATTGAGCATTTGATCACTCATGCTCGATTCAACAAAACCTAGGCTCATTGTCTAAACAATCAACAACTGACTAATTAAATACACGTCTGTCATGTAGACTCCACGATTCGTGAGACATCAATCACGTCACATGGGGGGATATCAATTAGGGTTTTGGTCTGGCGGCCTACGGCACGTGGATTCATCCACGATGAGAAATGTGAGTATGTCGTGCAAACGGTTGAAGGAGTTAGAAAATTAGTGGGTGAACGGTTGACCAAGTCTCCGCACGACCTGGAACTGGTTTCACCACGATTTCCCACTTCCCCACTCTTTCACTCAAGAAACCGTCACACTTACAGGGATCAAGGTTTTACCATTCTGACAATATAAATAAGTCTCTGAATCCGTGATTGACATCAACATTCGTCTACACAGAATTTCTCGAGAAATTACTCTCAAGAATTCTTCAATCTCCCAGAATTAATTCGAACTCATCAGTTCACAGAAACCTTCAACACATCCACAATCCTTGATCATCATTGATCCCACACAATTCTCAGCTTTCCTCCTACAGATCAACCCATCTCCCTCTTTGCGACCGAATTGACTCTAGAACGACCATTGGCTTGGTTTAGGCCGGAGTCCTAGAGATTGATCTCTCGAATATAAGCACTCCCTTTGCAGTGCATCTGTGTGAGGTTGAACAATTTGCTCGGTTGAGGAGTCTCGACAACACGCTCGGCTCTTCAATTCCCTGAAAAACCAGCAAATCGTTTTTCCCCATTTACAGATTGGCGACCTCAATGGGAGATTAATCTCTCGGTTGCAATCTCACATTCTCACAAAATGTCTGGTCTTAGGTCTGGGTTAGTTACAAATGCAAACGACGCAGGCACTAGCAACAACAACAATGATGGTATTCCAGAAACCATTCCTGCTTCCAACAATGGTGGTAACACTACTCCTCCTCACAAAAATGTCAAAAATCATCCTCTCTTCGGGCGACATCCTGAGGAGGTCAGAAAAGATCCATCCACCATCGCTGATCTCATGAAAGTCCAGGAAGTTCTCGCCAAGAATCAAACTGATATGGCTACTACTCAGAAGGAGCTATGTAACTACCTCAAAACTCTCACTGACAAGATGTCGGGCAAAACTCAGGAAAAGGGAAAAGACAAGGAAATATCTCCAACTACGGATCCTGAAGTTATTCCAGTCCATGACGATGATGAAGCCCGCAAAGCTGCAGAACCTGCTGGTTTCATCACTCGTGAAGACCTAAAACGTTTTATGGAGAATCTAAGAAAGGGACATACACCGTCATCAACCTCCATATCCTGCTGCTACGCAAAGAATCCCTCTCCCAAAGGGCTGCACTTCTCCAACGTTCACACTCTACAATGGAACGGGGAATTCCCGTGAACACGTTTCTCGATTCTTGGAAGCGTTAGGAGAGCATGAACATAACTATGTTGTCCGTTTGGAGGAGTTTCCGAAATCCCTGACGTGTCGAGCATATACTTGGTACAACAACATTGCACCAGGAAGCATAGCTAATTGGGGAGAGATGATTAATGCTTTCTACAGGAAATACTTTTTTTTTTGTTTCTGAGCAGATTACTCTTTCTAACTTAGGAAGGATGGCTCAGAAGACTACTGAAAATCCGAATGAATATGCGAAGAGATTCAGGATTCAAGCTTTGGATTGTCATGATCCTAATGTTACTGAGCAACAAATGGTGGACTTGTGCATCAACGGGATGATTCCAGTCTACAGAGCCTTGTTGGAAAATCTCCGATTTCAAACCTTTTCAGAACTTCATGAAGCGTCCAAGCGATCAGCAACTACTGCTCCAGCTTTATTAGAAAGAACCAAAATTGTCAAAGTGGAGGAACCGAACGCTCGAAACAACACCACCAGGCGTTTAATCAACAAGCAATACAATGTTGAAGCTTCCCTGAATGTTGCTGAAGGGAGCAAGAGAAAAGTCGAGGCACGACAACATAATAATGCTCCTCCAACGTCTCACCCTCCAAAAGCGTCAAGGAAAGACAACCAGGCTAGAAACGCACAACCACCAGTTCAACATCTACAGAACGACCAGGAAGCGCCTGACTTCCCTTTTCTCATTGAAGAAGTGATCGAACTATTGGAAGTCTGGATTCAAGACGGTGCGATCAAATTACCTCCTAACAAAAAGGAACCAACTGAGGAACAAATGGAAAATACAGGCTACTGCCATTTCCATGGGTACGTCAGTCATCCAACAAGTGATTGCAGAACTTTGAAGCGCATATTCAAAGAAAAGGATAATTCAGGGGAACTGGGGACTGAAGGAGTGCACATAAATCCTCTCCCAATCAGAACATTTACATTCTCTGAGCAGCCGGTCAAAGAAACAGTTCAATCCCTAATTGAGCATGTCTGTGAGTTACTGTACTTGTCGAAGGCTCAAAGAAATGATATGTTTGCTGCATTGAACCACATTGTGTCCGGGAAACGATTAGAATTTCAGGAGATACTCCCTGAACCTCCAGCAACAGACAAGGAGATGTATGACTGGGGACTTCTCACTACAGTTCACCTCAAGGGAAATGAACTCAAGTGAGGACTGGTCGATGTTGGCACTGCTGTTAACATCATTCCTCTGAAAACCCTCAGAGCCGATGGCATCATCCGACAAGAAGCAACTCACGCTCCTGTCTCAGTCAGAGACCATGAAGGAATCTCCAGAGATGCTTACGGTTACATCATTCTCAAGATGAAAACCAACTCAACTTGGACAGAAACCAAGTTTTACATAATTAAAGAAGACATAGGATACGACATGATTCTTGGGCGGACATGGATTCATGATGGAAAGGTCGCTGCAACATCTTCAAGGGTAATACTTCTTAATGCAACTAAATTATTGCTAAGTCAGTAGCTGGAGGATACTACAAATTGGCTGACATCAAGGGCAAGACAAGTATACCAGTGATTCATGAGAATTGGCTCAAGATTTTTGACGCATGAAGCATTCAACATTAGGTGTTTTATGTCCAAGACAAACGCTCAACACATCTGGCATTTGCATCTTAGGATTTTCTTTTACTTGTATTTTCAATTCCTTGAAAATGTTTGCAATACTTGCATCCAGTATTTGAATTCAGCAATTTATCAAAGTTCTTTTATTTAAGAAAAATTTCTATCAAATCCAAAATCCAAAAGAAAATCCTCAATCATTCACTTGTCCAAAACCAACCAAAAATCAAAACCAAAATAAAACCTCACATCTCTCAGAAGTTCAAGGTTCAAGAGCTTATGGAAAGAAAACTAAAGGAAGCCATCAAAATACGATTTCTGCTTCTCAGCATTCTCCAAGACTCGCAAAGCCGCTTTTCTCCAACTCCAGCTTTTCAGTCAACTCAGCAATCTTGGCCATTTTGTCCACCACGACATCACTGGTAAAGGGTATATTTGTCACTACTGCATCCTTGATGGTGTTTATCTTCTGACGAAGCCACTTCAAGTTAAAACCAAGTTCTTCAGATTTCTCCAAGTTGTACTCCCAATCAAAGAGTACATCTTTAGTGACAATACTTCTGGGCCTGGTACGAATATCATCTATGACACGGAATATGTTTCCTAATTGCATGGTCAAGAAGTAGCTACGTTCAAGATCTCTTGTAACGACAATGGTCGTACATCTTCCACAACTTCTCATACATATTGGCATACCCAGTGGGAACGCTGCATCCGCCAATAGATACGTGATACGGGAGTGAAGCGCCAAATGGAGGCTCACAAAAAATCCCTGCATTAGGATACTCGTGTATCACTATGCGATTCTCAATTACCGGAGCAGCTTCCATAGTCATTGCAATAGCTTCTTCTGGGACAGTCTCTTCTGCTCTTGGTTCGGTTCCGTCCATCGGAGCAATAACAACTGGAGTCTCAGTTTCCTCGACAAACTCAGTAATAATATTCTCATGAGTCATGGCATTGAGGTGCAGAGATCATAACATCATCAACTTGGTTCACCATACGGTTCGAATCGTCATTTGCTCCATTATTCTCAACTTCGGTATTTGGTACCTAATACGAAGATTACATGAGATTAAAGCAATTCGAGCATAGAAACCAAAGGCAATCATAAAATACAGAATTTAAGTGAACTAACACTATATAAGTTCTTTATTATGCATCCAATACATGAGAAAATGGTGTGGAAGTCATGAAACACGTTTTTCAATAAGACCGACTAAAGAGATTTTATACTTCCCTGTATAAGATGACGAACTGGGAGCAATTGGTAAGGAATCTAAGGTTGAGTCATATACCTTTTTTTTCGTATGGATGTTTTCTATAACATATCAAAATTTCATAGCAATCGGATAGACGAGTAAGGAGTTGTAGCCAAAACATGGGACTACATGCCAGCTGAAAAATTCCTGAAAGTCTCCTGGAAGTTTATAATAGCATAAGAGAGTCAGTAGTATGAGAATTATGTTTTTGTAAAATGAGAGTGTGCAAGTTGTGTGAGAGTCGCACGTGTGAGGTGTAAGAGTGTAGATATTCAGCGTCAACTTCAGTTCCAGCGAGACCAATACCACAAATAAGCAAACCATGACTCTGGTTCCTGTCTCCGTAGAACACAAAAATAGTTTCAATGTATATAGAACGTATAATAGTTTCTCAGATTCTATAGAACCTTACATATAATATTTCATGAAAAATGAATCAACTTTCTGTTAATAAAATTACCAAAAATAAGAATAACACTTTTTGCATGTGCATTTAGCATCTGTAACTAAGAGTTACACATGCATATGGCTAGTGTAACTGGAAGTTACACATGAATCTGGCTAGTGTAACTGAAAGTTACACATACATATAGCATGTGTAACTAGGAATTACACATACATATGACTTATGTAATCAGCAAATACTGAGCCTAATTGTGTACCTTTGGCAAAAAAATTCATCAAAGCATCAAACTAACAAGCTTCAAAGACATCAATGTCAACTAATGTAGTAGTCACCATTCAATTTCTAAGATATGATTTTCTTGTGTAAGCAAGTAACATTGCAAAAAATTATGTAGCAGAAACAATGTATGAAAACTAGAGGTCTTCAGATACCATCTATTCAACTACCGAAGACGCAACACAATACAAAGAATTCAACAAATATATCCGTTAATTATTACTCCTACCCTAACACATTTACATTTTGCTTATTTTGTTTAATGTTTCAAAAATTACATGAAATGTATAATAAGGCACAAGACTGACCTTTTAACATTTCTTACAAGCAACTGCATTATTTAAGGTAGATACTCCATAAGCCAACACATGAGCTGTCCAAAAAAACGCCTGCAGCATAAAATGTACAACAAAGCCTCAATCGGTATTGAAATACATAATCCCCAGACATTGCAATAACATAAATAACCATCCTCATTTCAAGTAAACACTCGAAATACTTGTTCATCCTCTAAAGTCTACAACCACCATTTAATAACATCCAACCACGAAAAAACTCAAATATTTGCCTCAACATAAATAATCGATGGGTCATAAGTTCATGTTCAAATTAGCTTTTCAATAATCATAAATCAGGAGAAAAAACAAAAATGCAAAGCAAAGATGAAAAACACTTGAAAAGTAGTAAATAATCTCTTGTTTAATAAAGAACAAAAAGTAAGAAAAACTTGAAATAAAATTTCACCTCAATGTCTTCACAGTATACTTCCAACAACACAAGCATCGAAGCTCAGCACTGCTTGCATCGCACACTGCTTGAAATAAAGTTTCACCTCGACGTCTTCACATCTCATATGCACATCTTGTATAAACTGCAGTTACATATATACAATGCTTGTGTAAACTGCAATTACACATCTTGTGTAAACTGCGTTCTATCATGTGTATATATAAGTTACACATCTAATTAGCATGTGTAACTAGCAGCTACACATCCATTTAACTTGTTTAACTAAAAGTTACATATCTAATTAGCATGTGTAACTAATAGTTACACATCCAAAAAAGGTCAGATAACTTACAACAAATAGACATTTCTCTTCCTAATACAAAGTTCAAATGAATACACAGTTCAGACATGTGACTTCAAAATACAAAAGCACATAAATTGCGAAGATTGTGCATCAGAAAATTGAATTGATCCTCAAGGAGAAGTGATGAAACAACCCCATTAAGTTCAAAGTGAAGAAATATTAAATTAACTTCATCATCTGCACATTTCACTTTGATTTGAATTGACCCGATTCAACTATATTTATAAACCATAAAGAAGACAAGCTAAATCTTATCAATTTCGCATACTGAATAGAACAATGCTTACAAGCTAAAACACAAATTCAGATATCATTTAGTGCACCAAAACTAATTGAGAAAGCAAAACACAGGCCTATTACAATATTGATCTGATTATCGTCTGAGAGTGATTTAAATGAATCTTTGAAAAAATACACATTCAATCAGTATGTGTAAGTAAAAGTTACACATCTAATTAGCCTGTGTAACTAGAAGTTACACATCTAATTAGCATGTGCAACTAGAAGTTACACATCTATATGTTATATACCTTTGTGGTAGAAGAACTAAAAAAAATAAGAATGCTCTTTTCCTTATAAGAGTCTCTTTTGTATATTGCCTGAAGACAACGAAAAACTATGATTTCAAGTTTGAATAACCGAAAACCTAGTACAACATACTTAGCATCCAATATTACAAGTGAATAGGGCTTTCTTATGGCAGACTTTCGCTTCATATAATAAACCTGGAATATATGTATTACCTTTATAAGGGCTATATAAACAATCGAGAATATAAGGACAGGTACATGAAAAGAATTAAAACAAAAAAAAACATAAATGTACTTGTTGTGTGCCACCTAAAAGCAGAATAAGGCGCAATGTCCTCATATTTAGAGAGACATACCTCAACATACATCTAATCTCACCACCAAGTCCATTATGCAACTTCAATTGCAACCACCATCAGTTTCACTGCCTATGCTTTATTGACTCTGCTCAAAGAATTCAGTCAATTAAACTCAATCATCACTGCAGCTCATCCTGCTGCCTTACTAGCTTGCACCTGAACTTTGTAACTGCAACCTAAGCATACATCTAATCTCACCACCAGTCCATTATGCAGCTTCAATTGCAACCACCATCTGTTTCACTGCCTGAAATTCAGCATAATCAACCACAAACATCTCAATCTTCTCTTCTCTGCAGCCACCAACTGTAACAATTCTTCATGGCTTCTACTCAATACCAAATCCAATATAGATTGAACTTAAAACAATCTACAAAGAACAAAATCCATGAAAGATGAGATCAAATCAGTTCGAATTAAAGTAAATGAAATTCATATCAAATACATGGGTAAAACGGATAATGATTCACATATTTCGAATTTGAAAACCGTTTTTTATCGAGATGAGAGGTTAAAAGATAGATCGAATTCTGTTCAAGAACCCTAGAAAATTTTCTTTAAATTTTCTGTGAAAATTTTCTCTCAAAAGTAAAATAGAGGTGAGATTATAACATATCTAACACTGATTATGATTTCTACAGATTTGAACTGAAATCAAACTATTAAAGTTTCCCAGATGATTTTTCAGAAAATAAAAATTCGAAATCTCAGAATTGAATCAACCAATTCAATTGAAATCTCATAATTGAATTGAAATGTTACATGTTCGTCTGATTTTCTGGGAGAATCTTCAGATTCAGTTGTTATTGATGATGATTATCACTCATTTTCTATTGCGTTTCATTGAATCTCCGAAGAACAGGTGATGTTGATGTCGAATTCATGTTTAGATAATCAGGATTTTGTTTGTAAAGCTTAGATCTAGGTTTTGAAACCATTTTTCGCTGAAATTTTCGCTTAGAAATCATTTCTTCACGACCTGTTTCTTCATCCGAAGAGAGCAAAAGAAAATGAGAGAGAGAAAGTGAAAAATAAAATGAAACTGAAAATGAAATTTAGACCTAGTTTTATTACCTATATGTACTAAAGGGAAGTCTTGGTATTATTAAAATCCATAATAATTAATTATGGGCCAGATCTGAAGAAAATTTGATATTTTGGACCTAGTAGTAGCATTTTCTTAAAGTATGGAGTTGACAATGAAGGATCCATTTTGTTGGGTTTCTATACGTTGAACCCATATAGTAGGGGGTTGTAGTATTTTTCATAAAAAGAAGTTTAAAAAACTTGATAACTTTCTCTTTTTGGCTTGAATCTAACAAAAAAAATATGAAAATTTTTTATCATTATTTTAGTAATGTACTGAACAAAGATTAAATGTTAGAAAATAATGAAAAAAATAAATAAATCAAAGCCAAAAGCAGCAAAATACATGTAATTTTGCTAAAATGAGGAATATATAAAAAAATGAATAGTCGTGTACCCGTCGGGTGTTACCCGTTTGGACCCGTTAAGATTCGGGTCCAATCGGGTACTAATTCGTCGGAGCGTAACTTGTTAATGGGTCCGATTTTAGGACCCGGAACCAGACCCTATTCGATCGGGATCGGTTCCGGGAAATGAATACCAATTAACAGCGTTGGTATATATGAGTGAGGTCGAGCGATATCTGGTAAAACAACGGATGAAAAGTGAAATAAGTGAAGTTGATGACAATTTTATTTGAATTGATTGATAACCATGTAAACCCGTGCAATCTAGGAGAATTGAGTGAAGTCAAGCTATACTGGATAAAATTGATAGTGAAATTTATCTAATTCAATGGACATTTGGTTAAAATGAATATATAGATGGAAAATTGAATAAATCGACTGACATTGAGTAAGATTAACGGATAACAAGCAAAATTAAGTGAACCTGGTGGTGATTTGGTTTGAATTGATAGGTAACTATATAAACACATGGAATGCTGGAAAAATCTAATGATGTCGGAAGATATCGGATAACTTGAGGCTGCTTTAATCATTTGGCTGCATATTCAAGGTTGAATTTCAGGCTGAGTAAATTCGACGAGGGTCGATAATCTAGGTACATGTGACTAATTTGTTAGCACTCTTTTACCAGTTCATGTAAATCTTTTATAATTCAACGAGATGAAATTAGATCAAGAAGTCCAAAATCCATAGCGCGATGTGAATTTCTGTAAAACTGTAAGTATTCAGATTCGACGAAGCTCGAATATTGAATCAAATGAATTTATGTTAGTTTTTGAGCATCTGATGATATGAAATCAAACCTAAAAATATCAGAATCAAAAAAATTTATTTGGATCTTTGAGATATGAATGAGATAGCATGACATTGATAAAGCCTAAAACCTCGCAAGATTTTAGATTGGTGTAAACTATAAGTGAGACCTAAAACATCACAAGATTTTAAAAATGCCTCGTGACTCAAGATCGACCGTTTTAACCATAAATATAGTTAGTACCAAAGTTTAGTTTATTAAATGAACACTTTGTTCATCTTATATATGGACCAAAAACAACTAAAATGATCATTAATTTCCTCGCAATCTAATATTTTTTATTTTAATCAATCAAAAACGTTAATCAAGACTGAAAATTTCACAAGGTATTATTGATATTGCTCCGTGACTCAAAATCGACCATTTTAACTTAAAGTTGAGTTACTTAGAAAGAAACAAATTATTGTTAACATGTACAACATCCATCAGATCAAAATTTCATGATAACCCAAAGCCAATGGCTTCATAAAGCAAATTTTACAAAATACCCAAGATCAAACATTTTAATCATAAATATAGTTAGTTATCCATTATTAATTTGACATTGTGTTCATCTTATGACCCAAAAGCACCTGAATGATCGTTTATTTCCTCGCAATCCAATATTTTTTGTCCTCTTCAATCAAAAACGATAATTAAGATTGAAAGTCTACGAGGGATTTTTGAAATTGCTCTATGAGTCAAAATTGACCATTTTAATTTAAAGTTGAGTTACTTAAAAAAAAAAACAGATTATTGTTAACACGAACAATATCCATCTCCAGACCAAAATTTCATGATAACCCAAAGCCAATGGCTTGGTAATACAATTTTTTTTATTGTGTTTGACGAAAAGCATACTCGCGACCTAAAACTTCATAAAGGATTTTTGAATTTATAACCCAAAATCTACCACTTTAACCAAAAATTGATTTACCTAGGAAAAATCAGATTAATGTCAACACGATATGTACAGGCATAGTCTTACCAAAATTTCCCACTAACCGAAAACCAATTGGCATGGCTCGTGTTATAAATATTATTACTCGTGATCTAAAATCTCATAAGGGGTTTTCGAATTTGGTTGATGATTCTAATCGACCATTTTAACCAAAAGTCAAGTTACATAAACAAAATCATATATAATCTGCACAAATTGCATCTCGTGTACCATAATTACAAAACAGTCATTAATTATCTCAAAACCCAAAGTTTGTTATCATTATTGGTCCAAAACCATAGTGGGGACTTAAAATCTCACAGGGATTTAAAAATTACTCGGTGACTTAAAATCAACCATTTAATGAAAGATCAAGCTTATTTCGCAAAAATCATTAGTAACAATATATCAAGATCCCTTGGATACGAACTGTCTTGTTAAATAAAATGTGTTAATGCATGATCTAAATTCTCGTAAGGGGATTTTGAATTCGTTTGGTGACCCCAACTCGACCACTTCGACCAAAGGTGAAGCTACATTCGCAAATTAGATTAGTAACATCATAATATGCATTTTTCGACCAAGACCTCTTGATAACCCAAAATCAATCGCCTCCTTATCTAATTTTTTTTATAGTTATTGATTGATCAAAAATCACACTTGCCACCTAAAGTTATTTGATTTTTAAGGCGCATAGGAGACAACCCGTCTAGGATACCAAAAAAATATGTATATAATGTGCATAAGTCACATGGTAAAGGTTTACAGAAAAAAAAACAAATAAAAATGCTAAAACCAATTTTTGCTAAAGTTTAACCATGTACTATGCCGGTGCTTGGCTCTTCACATGGTCCCAAAATGAACGGATCAGATTAGCTGATAAAAGATCTAAATTATCTTGATCTTTACGTGACAAAATGATAGTTGTTAAATCATCAAAAACTTGTGAGTTGCATACACCGAAACACTGAACAAAAACCCTAAGACTGCTTACGCCTTTTGTCTTGCTCTATCTTTGTTCACGCCGCCATCACCGATTCAACATCTCTCTCACGACCACCATGACAAGTATCGTTCCAGGAGAAGAAAAAAAACGAACAAAACTCACACGTCAATAATTCCGGCAATACCAAGATTATGCTCTTTAGAGAAAATCAATTTCTTAATTTCAATTCCTTAATATTGTTTTGTATAAAGATTTTTAGAGATGGTTAAAAGTTTAAATGGCGGTGAGTTTTGGTCATTTTTATGGTTTTTTTAAACGATTTTGCATTATTCCTTCGTGATTCTAAGCGGCTTAAGTGTTTTTTTCCACAAATCTTTCCACGCACGAGCTAAATCAAAAGCTAGGAGTGATGACAGGTCAGGTTTTTTTCATTTTTTTAATGCTGATATTATATTTGGATCTAGTTTCTGATTCGCTCTATTATGTTTAAAGGTTGGCGACGGAAAGGAAAGCGCTAGTGGGTTGACCTCACCTTACCATGGTCCTATTCTGTTGAGGGCTCCTCCTAATCTATTTTCCGGACAACCATCAGTGATTGAGTTTTCTTAATAACCCTAATTTGGTAAGCAAAATCCCAATTTTGCGTTGATTTGGTTTAATGTACTATGAATTCCCTTCTTTTTTTTTTTGCATCTGGGAAACCCATATATGTTTCCTTCATTTTTATGAAAATTTAGGGGTTTTCATGTTGTTGTTGATCAAGGGATTTTTTATTTTTTTATTTCTTATTGTGTGTGTTTCTGGTTCTTGTCTTGATGATTATTGGTCATGGATTTTGTTTGATTTTTCAATTATAGGATCATGTAAGTTCTTAATTGTGTATAGGCTTACTTTTGTTTGATACTAATACTGAATTTTGATAATCATTATTGATAGTTCTTTGAATCTAATTTTCTGTTGAACGTATTGTTTGTGATAGTGTAACGGGTGTGGTTGGGTTTCATACAGTTGATCAATTGTATTAAGTGAAAATAAAGTTATGTTATAGATAGATAGATGTTATTTGATGTGTGTATGCTACTAATTTTTTTGATTGAACACCACATGAAACAATGGTTTAATAATATTGAACTATATAGATTCGTTACCTTCAAGTAAGCTTTTATGGGTTTTGATAATTTAAGGTGCATGACAAACCATTCTCTTAGTAAGATTTTTATTTGTATTATGCATAACCATATACAATGACAAGTAGTTCTATGTGAGTCTGGATTAATCTCGACCTTAACAGAATGTTCTTATTCATGTTGTAGGAACAAAGCTGTTCATGGATGCTGTGAACTTCAACAATTTTATCAGGAGTTCGAATTTACCTGAAAACATGCAAGTTATATATAATGAGATGAGCTAAGATTAGTGACTACTGCTTGGGCCCTAAATCTGTCTCCTTTTTCCATGTTTTGATTGTCTGCGCTTTTCGATGGTTTGCATTTCCACTAGCTAGATGACTTAAAAACACAATATCCATGTTGTTGTCAACCAAGAGGTTATGTCCAATGCAGATGTGGGTTTCCACATTGAAGATGTGGCAAAATGAATTGCACATGATGAATTTATTTTACAGTTTGTTTGATGGAGAGCTTAAATAGCTATTGCTCATATATCTCTTGGTGCAGGATATATGTGACACTTTGTCGAAACCAAATCTGTTAATCAAGATGGTAGCTATTTTATGCATCAGATCTTTAAGGTACAATGGTCTTAGTGATTAAGGTTGTAATTCTATCCTCCCTCACTCGTTTATCTATTGATGCGACAGTGTTTTTCATGATACAGTTACTAGGATTCCCCATCGCTTCTCTATGTATTTAAATTTTTGGACAGTCATTCCTCCTGCTTTTTAAAGAAAGCCACCTACAAGCTACAACTGAAGAAGGTTTCTGTCACGTGTTTGTCGTGCTGCCACTTGATGTCATGTAATTTATTTATTTTTAACTTTTTTTTTTCTTTTTTTTTTCTGTAATCGTTGCATAATGAATTTTTTTTTCGTCCCTCTTTACGTGTAATCCATGGCTCCATATAATGATTTTTTTCTTAATATATCATTATTGGATTTTTTTAGATGTTTTATTCTTTTGTATTTTGGAGTTTCTAATGATTGGACCAAAATCCTTAGAATCTTCTTGGGATAAATGTTCTTTCCTTTTTAATTGAAAATTCATTTATTTGGATCTATCAAATTGGAAACAATATATTATTAAGCGCAAAAATTTCGGATAAAAATAGCAAAATTAGCTAATGATAATAACGGGACGGATCTGTAAAATTGGAAACCAAATATTAATCGCAAAAATTACGGCAACAAAATATTATTAATCGCAAAAGTTATGGCAACAAAATATTATTAACAAAAATAGGGCAATTTAACGGTAAGATCTGTCAAATTGGAAATAAAATATTAATAACCGCAAAAATTACGGCAAAAAATATGGTAATTAATTTAATGACGTTAACGGTACAGATTAGTAGCTCTAACTTTTTAACTACTAGCCTGCTAGATACACTAGTGGTTTTAAAAGTCAAGCCACTAAAACAGTAGTTGTATATGATTAAGCTGGTAGCGTCTAAGGATTATCATGGGTCCTCTAGTAGGACGTGTTTTGTTAGGTATTTTGCTTTAGTATCCAAGTCAGTGGTTGGTTAGATTTTCTTTCGATATGTATTTTGTTTTCAATCAATAAATTATGTGCCAAAGTCTGTGCACTCAAATCTTTAAGAAAATTTTATATCCAAAATTCAAAACCTAAAGAAATAACAATAAGGAAGGCAAAAACCACTACTACATGTCTCTCAAATCACTCAAAAAGAAAAAAAAATTAGCCAACCTAAAGAAAACCGTCCAAAACAAGCTTTTCTCCTGGGGAAAAGATTTCATTCTTCCTGTTCAGTTCCTGCACTTTGACTTCTGCATCTCGGGTCATTTGCTTTGCACGCTCCATCTTCTCGGCTACCAGTTTCTCCTCAAGGGTAAGAGCATCTCTTGAAAAGCGAGGGCCAGATTGCAACAACTTTTCAAATTCGGCTTGGATATTGTTGAGCCATTCTCGAATCCATTTCACGTTGAAGTGAAGATTTTCACAAGTGGTCACGAGATTTTCAAGATCTATGAAATAACCATAAGGGATGTTGTTCAGAGTCGAGTCTCGTATGACATCAACGATCTCCAACAAGTCGTTAACTATTTCGATCATATGATGAACATCATAAGTTATTATCCCCATTGTAGCAATATGGCCATATCTTTGCCAAATCGACCGGTACAGTTCAGCATATTTGGTAGCAACACCGAAACCCCCTACGAGTATTTCATTTGAATCCAGGATGCATTAGGACAAACAAAAACAAGACCTGCAGTAGGATATTCAACAATATTTGATGGTTGTGCTCCGTCTCTTCGGATTTCTTCGACGCGAGAATTACTGAAAGCTGGGGACTGATGGGTGGCTGAAGCATCGTCAACATAGGATATTTATATTGTATTTATAGCAAGTACATGTTTATTGTTTCCCATGTCATGAGTCTACAAAAAAAATGGAATCAAACAAGGTATATCGTGATATGAAAGTATAAGAGGCAAATTTAGGTTTTGCGACTGAATTTCTTTCACAGGCGGGATTAGGGTTCAAAGAGACCAAAGCCACGTCTTATACTAATACAAGGAAAGTTAATGAAGTCATAATACCCCAGGAGTCATACTCAAGACGTTGGAACATGCAAAGGTCCAAGGAATACATGAATCCTCTTACAATTAGAATTGATGTACACTGTTGTGTGAAAACACGCTAACTGATGAAACTTCGTAAGGAATTTTGGGGTGCTATCTTGAGAAAATATATTTTCCTATGTTTTTGCTACAACATATCTAAGGGGAGCCTCAAACGTACAAACGAGCTAGGAGATGTGATCCCAACACCGGAGTAAGTTCAATCTGAAACGCTCCTGAAATTATATACGGGATTCCTGAAGATAAAAGTACGTGACTGATTAACTGGCCTAAAAAACTCGGAATTAGGTCATTCTTTTTTTGTTGGGTAGATAATTCTTTCTGTTTTCAAATTGGGGTCGGGAGCTCAAGTCTGACATCGTATGAACATTCTACAGTCCATTCTATGCAAGTCTATCGGATTTGAAAGTTTATGACGAGTACTCAAATAAAGCGATATTCCTAAGGTATGACCACTTTTGTACTAACCATTAATGAGAACACTTGTAAGAGTAAAAAGAGAGTGATTCTTACCGGTGACATTCCTAAAGAAAGTGAAGAATGGTTTTCCGTCACGATAAGTTCAAGACGATCTATGCCAGCTCCCATGTCGCCCACCTGGGAATTAGTTTCTCTTCGAGCACGAACGGAACGTCCAATCTAAAAAACTCATTCAATTAAATTCTAAAGGGACGTGATTAAGTCATGAAAATCGTTAAATAAAGGAATACTTACTTGGTTTATGCAAGGAGATGAATGTTTAGGACTTGGTTCACGGGACGTGATAACTACATCCTCTTCTGGAATATCTTGTATGAAATTACTAATGCTCACAAGTTGTTCTATTTAGGGCAGCACAGGAACCGTCCCGTCCCGTAGAACCGTACCGGAACCGAAGGAACCATACCGGTATCGTACTGGAACCGAGGTTAGATGAGACAGGTACAAGTACCAAAAACCGGAACCGAGCCTAGAGTAGGTACAAGTAACGGTTCTAGGCTATTCCCGTCCCGTAGTACCGAGAAACAGGTAATAACATCTAATAATAGTTAGGGTTTTTGAAAATTAAGATAATTTCTATTTAGTTTCTGTTGATTTCTTTAGGTTTGAAACTGTTTTTTAATTTTTTATTTTAGGGTTTTGAAATTTTTGGTGTGGTTCATAACTTCATTTGAACATAGAAATTATTTTTGCGTTACTTTCTTTTTAATAATTTTACATACACTACGGATAAAGAACCGGTCCCGTCCGCCCCGTACCGAGTTAAACATGTACCGGTCCCGTCTCATCCCGTACTTCACAAGTACAGGTACCGACCATAGGGAGGTACAAGTACTGAGCTAGGCAAAGAATCGTGTTAGAGCATAGATCGGTTGAACCCACCAAGCATTGGTATGTCAAGTTTGGTTGTCATATTTTAGTGAATCAAAACTCATTTAAAGAGTCGCTTGATTATTTACTAGAGTCAACTTCGTATAGGTTAGATTGAAAGTATTAGGATATGAGACATTAAAAGTATTACGTGAAGACTTGAAGTATGTGAAGAAGTAAGGAGCTACAACGACGACATCATCCTTCCACTTGAGGTTAGTAATATTCGACTTGAACTATTTCATTCCCTAAAGTATCTTTCAAGTCGTGTATATTGAAAACATAACTGCGAAGCTATGAATGATTATACTCTAGTTAGACATAGTATTAAGGACTACAATACGAAGTATAACGCTTATCTTTTGAACTTCGTATATAAGACATCAACATAATCGTATGAATGCTATTGTGATTATGTATGGGTATGGGTGAAGATTTCTTCCTAGGAAACAATGTGTTTACATTCGTTTAAAGGAAGTACAATTCATAAACTTGTGTTATGAATCGAAAGGGAAATCGCTAGGCTTATTGGTATTGTTATTCATTGCAAATCTTTTGAATTACCAATATGTGTGTTTAGTATAACCGCTCATGACTTGCTTATATTTTTGGTAAAACTATTCACAAGGCCTGACTTTTGTATTGGTATGACTTTTATTAGTGAAACCGATCTTAAGTAATCACCTGAGATGGTATCGATTTGTTGTAATTGGTATGACCAACTCTAGGCAAAGAGGAACCGATCCTAGTAAGAGGTGCAACTGATTACAAAAAGGGAATCGATCCTTGTAAGAGGTGCAACAAGTTTCTAGTTATTGGGAACCGATCATATGAACATGTGCAACACGTTTTTAGACATTGGGAACCGATCCTATGGACATGTGCACCAAATACAAGTTTGAAAAGACGAGGTACCCAAATATACCTCAATCTAAAACTTTTCCACCTATAAGTTCTTTCTCCGAAAGTGATTGTCTATGGACTGAGTTGAGACAATACAACTAATCTGTTCACACTTCGTGTGATCATCTATGGATACGAGATCGAGACAATACAACAACGAAGTATGTTTACTTGATAAGAGTTTCAGACTTAACCAAACACAATAGGATTACTATCAAGTAAATAGGAATTAACGTTTGTGTATTTTACTTCTAATTATAATAAAAACAATTATAATTTCGGAAATAGAAAAGTAAAAAACACAACAAGATTTTGTTAACGAGGAAACTGCAAATGAAGAAAACCCCCGGGACCTTGTCCAGAATTGAATACTCTCAAGATTAAGCCGCTATACAAAATCAAACCAACTTCTTATAATTGAGACCAAACAACTAAACCTATAGTTCACCTAGTTTTTTTCTGTATTCCCACGCCTCCAACTTGTAATAAGTCGCGTACTTGGAAAAATTCCTTTGGTTCGTATTCCAAACAGTAAAGGAATAACAAATCTGTTTGGTATCAACTCCTTTCAACCAAGTGATGTCAGTTCGACAAAAGGCTCTTCCGTTTATCTCAATAAACTCCTTTGTCACGTCCTTAGATCTATCTACTAACAATTACCGAAGTAATCGTCTAGATTTTGCACTCAATACTTTGAATCACAAAGAAACGTATTGATGCCGATCTACTCAACTAATCAATCCAATCTACCACAAGGATAAACTGATTATAGTTGGATCCTCTTTAACCAAAACAACTATTGTGCACACCAAAGATTATGAACTCAAATCAGAAATCTTCAAAGTATTCTTTGTCTTCAAATCTTCTTAGATCTTCAATAAACACCTGCACACAATCAACTTGAATCTCTTGTAATCAATCACGCACAGAACGGAGTTTGTTAACAATGGATTATCACAAGACGTCTTTAGAACTACAAACAGTCTAAAGATCCCCGTCGAAACTTCGATCTAGTTTGAGTGAATCTTATATCAGAAGAGAAGATTCTCAAGCATAAACAAACTAGGTGCAATCAAAGTTCAACAACCGTTAGTCAATCAAATCAATCGAAAACTAATAATAATCGCAATTATCTAGTTTCCCACCAACGGTACTAATAGAGCTTCTCAATCCCAATGAAGTCTTTTAAACTGAGCGGTCGTAAGAGATTTCGCCTAATTAGGTTACTTTCCTCTCCGAATAGGCGGCTCCACCAGTAACAACACAACTAGGTAGTTTTGCTGGCTCTGAGGACTAGTTTGCTAGAAATGCAAACTTTGATATTTAAAGACCAAGGAAGTTTGGACACCAAGGAATTTCCAAAACCGAAAATTTTCTCAAGATATCCAGATTCGGTTTCCATAATTCCTGGAAATGCTTTGTCCAAACATTGACCGAAAATCTCTTAGAAAATCTCCAATTAGTAAATGCACATTACCAATTTTCATTTTCCAAAAATAAAATTAAAATCCTTAATTAAAAGATTCTCAACTTATTTTTCGATCCAGGATTTTCCTTTAGCTATTAATGAATATCTTTGAACAATAAAAGATAAGCGTTACTGCACATGTTCAAAGTATGTCGACATCTTTACTTTGTAAGTCCTCTTTCATACTTACAATCTTGAAACCGATTTGCCACACTTCCAAACGAGTTTAGAATTGGTTCATCTGACTTTCAAAAACTATGTGATTGATTAAGAACACTCAATCACAAATCATGGGTTTCACGGTTCTACCAAAACAAGTTTCGGTTCTACCTCCATGTGAGTATTGTGCATAGTCACACTAGATTTCCAAAAATTCGGTTGACTAGGTACTAGGATCGGTTCCCCACATAGTTATGGTAACTACTTGTATTTGTTGCACATGTCCATAGGATCGGTTCCCCTTTCACTAAAAACTTGTTTCACATGTTCATAAGATCGGTTCCCCCATCTACTAAAAACGTGTTGCACCTCTTCATAGGATCGGTTCCCCTTTTCTGATCGGTTGCACCTCTTCATAGGATCGGTTCCCCTTTGCCTAGAGTTGGTCATACCAATAACACTAAATCGATCATACCATCTCAGGTGATTACTTAAGATCGGTTTCACTAATAAAAGTCATACCAATACAAAAGTCAGGCCTTGTGAATAGTTGTACCAAGAACATAAACAAGTTACGAGCGGTTATTCTAATCAGACATATTGGTAGTTCAAAAGATATGCAATGAATAACAATACCAATAAGCCTAGCCATTTCCCTTTCGATTCACGAAACAAGTTCATGAATTTACTTCCTTTAAACTAATGTAAAACATTTTTTCCTAGGATGAAATCTTCACCTCATACCCATACATAATCAAAATAGCATTCAAACGATTATGTTGATGTCTTATTTACGAAGTTCAAAAGATAAGCATTATACTTCGTATTGTATTCCTTAATACTACGTCTAACTAGAGTCTAATCATTCATGCTTCGCAGTTATGTTTTCAATATGCACGACTTGAAAGATACGTTAGGGAATGAAACAATTCAAGTCAAATATCACTAACCTCAAATGCAAGGATGATGTTGTCGTTGTATCTCCTTACTTCTTCACTTCTTCAAGTCTTCGCAATACTTGTAATGTCTCATATCCTAATACTTTCAAGCTAACCTATACGAAGTTGACTCTAGTACATAATCAAGCGACTCTTTAAATGAGTTTTGGTTCACTAAAATATGACAACAAAACTTGACATACCAACGCTTGGTGGGTTCAACCGAGCTATACTATAACAATCTCCCCCTTTGTCAATTTTAGTGAAAAAACTCTTACATCATATGGATAAACAAATTACAAGAATTCATTACACATACGCTTGATTCCCAAATTCAACAACACAATAACCTGTATACATTCAATCCATAAATGCCGTTGTTGACATTATAATGACAAAGCTAATACCCCCCCTAAAGGTAAGATAGGTAGATTTTATCAATCCACACGTATTTTTTATTCCTTTGTATTCCATATAACTACAAGTATCATATGATATGCTACTCCCCCGTAGTCTATGATTTAATCTTTCGTTAGATAAACGTTTAAGCACAAATATCCTTTCCCTTAGTGATACCAATCAATATAAATCAATACTAGTATCACTTGTTTACTCCATATATTTCTCCCCCTTTTTGTCACAAAATGACAAAGGTACGAGCAAATAAAGGACAAACCGAAAGGATCTTACAAATCTCAAAATAGACTTGCAAACCTATAAGAGTTAAGCACGAGGGTTCCACACACCATTTTTAATAACCAATATCAAAACCGAAACTACAAAGTAATTTTGTTTTGATATGTTACCAAGGAAACAATTGCCTGAAGGATTTTTCCCTAATAGTTTAGCAAATCAAAAATCAACTAAGCACCTTATTTCCTTTGCTAAACCGATTGTACAAATACAATCGCTTGTTCGATAAGACCAAAATAAATATAACTCTATTTTTCTCATCAGGTTCTAATTATCCATATAACTTAGATCTTTAACTTTTAAACAAGACAAGTACTAGGTTAGTTAACTAGCATTTCTTGTTAAGGCATTCGATTAGACTTGAATAACCGAAACCTCCACTTTGATAAGTCTAACTAAGATCAAAATTAACTTAGTTTCTCTTATCCGGAATTGAATTGGACTAAATAATTCATCCTGTAAACCTTTTCTTTCTTTAAGCCATAAAAAATTCATACAAACAAAATAAATCAACTTGCATAATTATTCACCTCAACCGGAAGCAATTGAAACAACATAGACATTAAAGCACCGCAATTGCACCGAAATTTTTTAAGCCTAAACGATTGATAACAAACAATAAAGCAAGATAACAATAGTTTTTATTAACCAGAGACAATTGAATCACACACACATCCATACACAAATAATGGAATAAAACATCAATTATACCGAAATTTTGTTAAGCAAAATCAATAAATATACGCAATAAACTCATGCTTTTCTTAAACAGGAAAACGATTAACTAACAAAGTCGTTACCTCAAATTTCACATCCTCTTCTCCAATATGTCTGCATCTTCTTCCAGGGAGAATTGATACCGAAACATCATTATGTTGTCATCCTTATGCAAAACAAAAGAATAACAACAACCAACCTTTACCAGAGAAAGGTTGAAAACCGGTTTTAACTATTGCAAGCAAAAGTTAAAACCATGAAACACATATGCTTTTATGCTAAACCAAACGATTCAACATATTGTGACTTTTTCACATATTGTTTCAATCAGAACCCCTCATGATCCTTTGATAAAGCCTACCAACATGGGCTAGAACTTAATCCTGCTAAACCAAAAAGTCACCCAAACCATAAGGGTTCACAACATATGAAATTGAATATCAAGGTTAGAAAACTGAAATCAAATCATCCCATACACATACATAACAATAAGATAAAGCATTCAAGCATAGGCTGTTAGAGCATGGCTCGGTTGAACCCACCAAGCGTTGGTATGTCAAGTTTGGTTGTCATATTTTAGTGAATCAAAACTCATGTTAAGAGTCACTTGATTATGTACTAGAGTCAACTTCGTATAGGTTAGCTTGAAAGTATTAGGATATGAGACATTACAAGTATTGCGAAGTCTTGAAGATGTGAAGAAGCAAGGAGCTACAACGACAACAACCATCCTTCCACTTGAGGTTAGTGATATTTGACTTGAACTGTTTCATTCCCTAACGTATCTTTCAAGTCGTGCATATTGAAAACATAACTGTAAAGCATATTTGAACTCTAGATAGACATAGTATTAAGGAATACAATACGAAGTTTATTGCTTAACCATTAAACTTTGTAGATAAGACATCACCATAATCATTTGAATGATATTGTGATTATGTATGGGTATCAGTTGAGAATTTCATCCTAGGGAACAATGTTTACATGTGTTCTAAGGAAGTAAGTTCATAAACTTGTTTGTGAACCGAAAAGGAAATTGCCAGGTGTTATTGGTTTTGTTATTCATTGCATATCTTGTGAACAACCAATATGTGTGATTGAGTATAACCACTCACAACTTTTTTGTGTTCTTGGTAGAACTATTCACAAAGGCCTGACTTATGTATTGGTATGACTTTTATTAGTGAAAGATATATAAAGTAATCACCTGAGATGGTATGATCGGGTTTGTGTTTTGTCTGACCAAATATGGGAAAGGGGAACCGATCCTAGTAAGAGGTGCAATACATCACAAAGGGGAACCGATCTTTGTATGGGGTGCAACAAGGTTTATAACAGAAAGGGGAACCGATCCTATGGATATGTGCAACACGTTTTTAGGCAAATGGGAACCGATCCTATGGACATGTGCAACACATATAAGTTAGATACCATATATATGTGGGGAACCGATCCTAGTACCTAGTCAACCAAATTTTGGAAAGCTAGTATGACTATGCATAGTACTCACATGGAGGTAGAACCGAAACTTGTTTTGGTAGAACCGTTAAACCCATGATTGTGATTGAATGTTGGTTTGATCAATCGCATAGTTCTTGAAAGTCAGATGAACAAATTCTAAACTTCTTTGGAAGTGTGGCAAATCGGTTTCAAGGTTGTAAGTGTGAAAGAAAACTTACAAAATAAGATGTCGACATACTTTGAACACGTGCTATGAATGTTTATTTCTTTAATTGTTCAAAGATATTCCTTAACGGCTAAGGGAAGAGAATCCCAGGATCGAAACATAAGTAAGTTAAGAATCTTTTAATTAAGGTTATTAATTTCATATTGTAGGGAAATTCCAGAATTAGTAATGTGCATTTACTAATTAGATTTTCCGAGAGATTTCGATCATTATTTTTGGACATAGCATTTCCAGGAATTATGAAAACCGAATTTGTGCTTTAATGAATATCTTGAGAATATTTTCGGTTTTGGTTTGGTGTCCAAACTTCCTTGTCTATAAATACTTGAAGTTTTCCTTTCTAGCAAACTAATCCTCCATAGCAACAAACTTCCTCTTTTGTTGTTGTTACTGGTGTAGCCGCCTATTCGGAGAGGAGAGTAACCTAATTAGGCGAAATCTCTTTGGTATTGAGAAGCTCTAGCGTGTACCATTGGTGGGAAACTAGATAATTGCGGTTTAACTTTTGTTTTCATTGATTTGATTGACTAACGGTGGTTGAAATCTGATTGCACCTAGTTTGTTTATTCTTGAGAATCTTCTCTTTTGATATAAGATTCACTCAAACTAGTTCAGAGTTTCGACAGGGATCTTTAGACTATTGTTAGTTCTAAAGACGATCTTGTGATAATCCATTGTTAACAGACTCCGTTCTGTGCGTGATTGATCATAAGAGATTCAAGTGATTGTGTGCAGGTTTTTATTGAAGATTTAAGAAGATTTGAAGAAAAAGAAGATATTGAAGATCTGACTTGGGTTTTATAATCTTTGGTGTGCACAATACTTGTTTTGGTAAAAGAGGATCCAATTAATAATCGATTTATCCTTGTGGTAGATTGGATTGATTCATTGAGTAGATCAACATCAACACAATTCTTTGGATTAATAGTGTTGTTGGCTTAATCTTAAACGGTTACTTCGGTAATTGAACATAAGATAGATCAAAGGACCTGACGAAGGAGTTTATGTTAAGATAAACGGAAGAGCATTTGTCCGACTCATATCACTTGGTTGACTAGAGTTGATACCGAACAGATTTGTTGTTCCTTTACTATTTGGAATACGAACCAAAGGAATTGTTCCAAGTACGTGACTTATTTATAAGTTGGAGGCGTGGGAATACAGACAGAACTAGGTGAACTATAAGTTTAGTTGCTTGGTCTCAACTATACGAAGTTGGTGTAATTTTGTGTAGCGGCTTAATCCTGAGAGTATTCAGTTCTGGACAAGGTCCCGGGATTTTTCTGCATTTGCGGTTTCCTTGTTAACATAATCTTGTTGTGTCATTTACTTTTATTTTCCGCATTATAATTGTTTTATTATAATTAAAGTAAATTACTCAAACGTTAAGTCCTATTTACTTGATAAGCAATCCTATTGTGTTTGGTTAAGTCCGAACCTTTGTATCAAGTAAACATACTTCGTTGATGTATTGTCTAGATCTTGTATCCATAGATGATCACACGAAGTGTGAACCGATTAGTTGTATTGTCTCGACTCTGTCCATAGACAATCACTTTCGGAGAAAGGACTTATAGGTAGGAAAAGTTTTAGCTTGAGGTATATTTGGGTACCCTCGCCTTTTCAATTGGTATCAGAGCGGGCAAACACGAAAAAATCTAACATTCTGTGTTAGGTGCGATCCAACCTATAAGAATGAACTCGAGTTCTCATGAATCGACTTAAATTAACGTACCTCCAAGATTTGACGGAACAAACTATCTATGGTGGAAATCTGCTATGAGATATTTTCTTCAATCACGAGACTTTAATACTTGGATATTAGTCGTCGATGGTTATATTCGTCCAAAGATAGAAAATTCAGAAACCGAGTTTAAACGCTTAGTAGAGTTTTCGAACGAAGAAAAGGCCCTTGCAAAGCAGAATTCAGATGGGTTGAATGTTATTATTCATGTTAGTCGTTGATGAGACCTCTGATTCATGCAATTCTGAAAAAGAGGAAACAACTAACATTGCATTAGTTGTCAATCTTATTTCTTCCTCCTCCATTAGTGATTTACCCATTTTAAGAATGGACATGTCTTCCGATGTTATTAAATCACCCAATGGTAAAGGGAAAAATAAGACAAGATGCAAAAACTGTCTCAAAAACATAATTGCTAAAAGTTGCATATGCAATTCCAGTCAATCCCAAGATACTTTGTTAGTTCGAAATAACAAAAGGAGATATTTTCATACTATACTAGATCAAGAACACTCTGGTTGTTCAAAATCCCATAATGAGAGAAAATCTCATACCAATGCCACTTGATCGGTATTATAATTCTTTCCTCACCATGTGTGCCAAATCTTTGAGTGAGGAAGAAGAAAAATCAAGGAACTTTTGTGTGGATTATGGAAATAATATCTAGTATTTGAAGATATTTGATATATTCGTATTTTTAGGAATATTATATTTTCGGTAGTATGAAAAATATAAAAAGATTCTTCTCCTATTTTGATCATTCCTTGTCTGAACTATGGGTCTGGATCAAATGGTTTCTATGGAGAAGATGCAAGATCAGAAAGATCATCTTAAAACTAAGTCTGGATTATCTCTTGATATTAAGGGTAAAATCAGAAAGGGAGACTGGCTTAGCAAGAAGGAAAGGGAGAATACTCTGAAGAAAGATCAGTGTATAAGGCATTGACACACTTTTGTGTTCAATCAAAGACAGAATTACATGCTCTTGCAGAATCCTTCAAGAAAATTTCTCATCTGCAAGAGATTCTTGTCAAGCAACAAGGTTTTCTACTTGAAGAAATTGAAAAGCTGAAGAGTAGTAATCCACCTTCATTCAGATTTGACATGAAGGACTAGGTTGCAAGAAAAATAGACATCAATTTTTGATTTCTTTCATTGATTGTATTGGTCTATTAATGAATAAAACTATTATGAATAAAATTATTTGATTGGTAATTTTTCTTGTGATAGTTTTGGTTTACATAACATGTGCTTAAATACTTTTATCTTATTGCTATGTATGTTTATGGGATGTTTGATTTCGGTTTTACTACCTTAATATTCGATCTCATATATTGTGAACCCTTATGGTTTGGGTGACTTTTTGATTTAGCAGGATTAAGTTCTAGCACATGTTGGTAGGCTTTATCATAGGATCATGAGGGGTTCTGGTAGAAACAATATGTGAAAAATTCACAATATGTTGAATTGGTTTTGGTTTAGCATAAAAGCATATGTGTTTCGACAGTTTTCAACTCTTGCTTGAAATTGTTAAAACCGGGACTTCAACCTTTCTCTGGTAAAGGTTGAGGGTTGTTGTTATTCTTTTGTTTATGCATAAGGATGACAACGTGATGATATTTCGATATCAATTCTCCCTGGACGAAGATGCAAACATATTGGAGAAGTGGATGCGAAATTTGAGGTAACAATCTTGTTAGTTAATTGTTTTCCTGTTTAAGAAAAGCTTGAGTTTATATTATATATATTTGTTGATTTTGCTTAAAAAAATGTCGGTACAATTGATGTTTATTCCATGTGTGTGGGTGGATGTGTGATTCAATTGGTTCCGGTTAAGAAAACTATTGTTATCTTGCTTTATTGTATGGTATCAATTATTTAGGCTTACAAAATTTCGGTACAATTGATGTTGTGTGTGATTCAATTGGTTCCAGTTAAGAAAAACTATTGTTATCTTGCTTTTGTATGGTATCAATTGTTTAGGCTTACAAAATTTCGGTGCAATTGCGGTGCTTTTAATGTCTATGTTGTTTCAATTGCTTCCGGTTGAGGTGAATAATTATGCAAGTTGATTTATTTTGGTCTATGTGAATTATTTATGGATGAGTTGTTTAGTCCAATTCGATTCTGGATAAGAGAAACTAAGTTAATTCTGATCTTAGTTAGACTTATCAAAGTGAGGTTTCGGTTATTCAAGTCTAATCGAATGCCTTAACAAGAAATGCTAGTTAACTAACCTAGTACTTGTCTTGTTTAAAATTAAAAGGTCTAAGTTTATGGATAATTAGAACCTGATGAGAAAAATAGATTTTATCCTTATTTTGGTCTTATCGAATTAAGCGGTTGTTTTTGAACAATCGGTTTAGCAAAGGGACTAAAGTGCTTGGTTGATTTTTGGTTTGCTAAACTAAATTGGAAAAATTGTTTCGGACAATTGTTTCCTTGATAACATATCAAAATTAAACTACTTGTAGTTTCAGTTTTGATATTGGTTATCAGAACATGATGTGTGGAACCCTCGTGCCTAACTCTACAGGTTTGCAAGTCTATTTTGAGATTTGTAAGATTCTTTTCGTTTTGTCCTTTATTTTTTCGTTTCTTTGTCATTTTTGTGAAAAAAAGGGGGAGAAATATATGGAGTAAACAGGTGATACTGGCATTGATTTTATATTGATTGGTATCACTAAGTAAAAGAACATTGGTGCTTCAACGTTTATCTAACGAAAGAGCGAAAACGCAGACTAAGGGGGAGTAACATGTCATTTGAATTGGTATAACAAAGACGTGCGGTTTAACAAAGCTAATACTATTTTCTTTGTTATTATAATGTCAACAACGACATTTTCAAGGATTGAATGTAAGTAGTTTTACTGTGCTGTTGAATCGGGAATCAAGCGGATGTGTAATGAATTCTTGTAATTTGTTTATCCATATGATGTAAGAGTTTTGTCACTAAAATTGACAAAGGGGGAGATTGTTAGAGCATGGCTCGGTTGAACCCACCAAGCGTTGGTATGTCAAGTTTGGTTGTCATATTGATAGACACATTTTTGTGTCTAATTTGTCCTCAATGCTCTGTATTGTTAGACTCGATTAAATACTTATTGTGTTATTTTATGTTTTTGTAGGTGTTTTTGGAAAAATAAGCTCTTTCGGCGAAATTGGCTCGAAAAGTGGTGTTTTACACCCCAGGATAGACACTAAAAACACCCCAGAAATGCGCCGGAGGAACCCAGATGCTGGAAACACCCCAGAAAAATTACTTAAGGCACCCCAAAGGACATGTGTTATCCGGAATCCAGCAACGGATAAGGGGCGAACACCGGATAAGGGGTGACCTTCTTCACAAATTCAAAAAAATATTTTGGCGGGAAAATATTTCTTTTCACAGGCAGATTTTTCGATCGGATTTTGGAGGAGTTTTTGTGCGATTCAATCGCTGAAACTTCATGGGTAGATGTGATATGTCATAGAAAAGCTGGTATGGGTGTTTGTTTCGATCAAATTTGGCTGGATAACTTGGTTTAATCCAAATAGTGAGTTGGAGGATAAACACAAACTTACACGAGTTTAAACGTGTACTGCTCGTGATTGGAAGACTTAATCAATATTCTGGAGCGTGAAGAAGGTATAAAAGGAAAGAAACACAGCTGAGAACGCGTGAAAATCATAAAACAGGGAAGAAAATCTTCCCGAAAATACTTTTTATCACCCGAGTAAAGAGAGGATTATCTCGAGTTATGGAGGAGATTTCTTGTGATGTAGGTGTATAAAAAGGGTCTTGAAGTATCATAGACGGGGTGTCGAGAGTCTGGGGGGCTGAGGAGAGCCAGAGAAGAAGAAATTCGAGTTTTCCCAAACTCGGTTTCTGCTGCTGCTGCTGCTGATGAACATGAAGAACACGAAGAAAGGACCTGCAGAGACAGTCGTTTTTTAACAGTGTCAGCGACACAGAGGCGAGGGTCGCAGCACAGTGTTTACAACACTTTCTCTCTGTCATTTTCTGTAACATCTGGTTTGTAACACTTATAACTGTTACAAACCCAGTTTTATTGTATTTCTCATACTCTCATCATTTGTAAACCATTTTTGAGCATCAATGAAATTCTTTGAGAGGTTTTCCAACATGATGAGCGGCTAATTCTCTCACAACCAAGGCAATGAGGAAGCTATTTACGCGTGAATAGTTGGTAATTATTTATTCTCTCTAATTTATAATTTATAATTCACTCAATCACTGCTTTTGCAGAGTTTTTAATTGTTTGCAAAAAATTTCTTCATTAGTTGTGATTCAATTAGATAGGTTATGCTTTGTTTAGATAATCTATGCTTAGGGGATACAATTAATTTTTGAGAATTTTCCAGATTATTTGTGAATTAAGAAATAAGAGTCTTAAAAGATAATTAGAGTTTTGAAATATGTATCATTCAATTTTGCGTCATAGTGGAATCTAGTGTCTTGGTTACCTCTCGCCCACTTTGTTAATATTTTTGTATATAATTTTATTAAATCTTTAAATTTAATCTTCACAAGTCAGAGAGTTTGAACCTCATTACTACAACATCATTCAAAAACATTATAATTTTTGGTGCCGCCGACGCGGATTTGTGCTTAGGTAGAATTTTTAGGTTTTTTTTCATTTCATTTGTTCTTTTTACGTTTCTTTGGGTGTGTCTTTGTATTACAGGTTTGAAGTTGGATACTAAAGACTTGGAATCAAAGCTTAAAGCCAAAAGAGACGGAAAATGACAAAGCAAAAAAAAAAAAAAAAAAAGAAAGAGCGAAAGAAAAAATTAAAAAAAAAAAGAGAATTTATTTTATTTTTTTTAGAGACCTTCCATTTTTTGTAATTATTATTATTTATTTATTTTATTTCTTTTCTTTTGCACTTTATTTGGACTTTGGACTTGGACAATTATTTTTTTTAAACCCTAAGGAAGGGTACATTAAATATAAAACTGTTTGCAGGGAAGGACGACGATTACAATATCGTCTCGGCCCCTCGGGTTCGCACATGACATAGGAGTCGTGGCCCGAGTCGACTTCAGCGGTTCTGCGCCCGTCTGGTACGGGAGGTAAGCTTTCGAAACACCCTCGAATCCCCTGTTAGCGGGTTTATTATATGCCTTAAGGTGAATATATGCTGAGGATTTGAATACGGTTGTTAAATTTCATAGTAAAGGGCAAGGCTTGGCCAAATTAAGATAAGGACTCGGATTTCATCACCGTTTCCTTCTTGCCCGCCTTAGGAAAACGAAACCAAACGCGAACCTAAGCTTAAAATTTTTACTAGAACGAGACCTATAGGGTAACGAGCTTAATAAGAAAGTCGTTCGAAAAATATTGGTTACTCTTTTGAGCATACTTTGAAGTTCATGATGGTTTCTGCGAGTTGAATGCGTGACTGTGCCGCCTTATAATACCGGTGAGACCTTGGGTATCAGAGCTCCCCATAGCTTCCCTCGTCTCAATTCAACTTAAACTCGGATTGATTCCAGAGAGGTTTGCTCAGATCGCAACGAATTCCTTTTCGAAAGATTAAAAGCTGGTCTAGAAACAATCTAAGTGGATCCATCATGCTTGTTGTTTGCTAGATTTTATAGGTTTGATTTGGTCGAGTCAGCCTTGTTTGTGTTTGTGTAGAATTCCCTTGCAATTAAGAATGTCGAACTGGTATGATAGAAGCCAATACAATGAATATCGACCTGAATTTGAATATGGACATCATCCTTTTTATGACCATGTTGGGAATAGTGGTTGGGAACGCCATCCTTTTGAAGGATATGGGTCATACCATGGTGAGCCCAATTACTATCTACATGCCCACCGGTCATACGAGCAAGATTCTTATAATTCCTCTCCTCTCGATGAAGCACGTAAGATACTTGAGTCAACGCGTAAGTTAACTGAGTCAACACGTGACTTTGCTGAGTCAACACGTAGGCTTAAATTAGAGACGGAAGAAAGAACTGCTCGAATTACTCTTGATTGCCAATACATTCTTTCCTATATCACCCGTGAAAATAAGGATAATTTTTATCAAGATGACGAGGTTAGAATTGGTAACACTACTTTAGATGAGGTTCAACCATTTTCATGTTATTATGATGTGGATAGTGTTGATGAAGAATTTGAAATTTGTAGGCATAGTGATCAGGAATTTGTTACTCTAAATGAACTTTATGATGATAGTGTTATTTCTGGTTCAAATCCCGATAATTTTAATGATTATTCACCTATTCAAAAGGACGAGGATTTGATTAGAGATACTACCTCTTTAGATGATGTAGTATTTCCTTTTGATTACGAAGTCGATAATGGTTTAGAGGAACGAGTTTATTTTGAGAATACTTTTTTAGAGTCTAGAGATTTAGAAACAATGGTCTTAGACGAAGAAAATGAACTCGTAGAGCTATTAAATATGAGTGAGGATGCGTCACTTGAGTATAACCTAGAAGAAGCAATTGACTATTTTCAGGATTCCAACGATCTAGAAATTAATGAAATTGTAGCTAGTCTATCTAGAAATACCCAAAAATCTAAGTTTGGGGGTGATTATCATTCCCCTTGTGCCATACCTTTAGCTCTTACAAAGATCCCTCAGTCGGGACTTGAAATTTGTGCCTCAGCCGTCTTACAAGATTATCTTCATACACTTTTTCCTGAACCTAGTTGTGTCCATAGGAGAGCTCAGTTGTTAGAAACCCATCCTCTGGTTGATGTGGTTAACCCAGGCTATCATACCAAAATTGACTTTGTTTTCCCACCAAAAACTTTTCTTCCAATTGTGGGAACATATGATTTTCAGATGTGTCGGTTATTTAGTTGTGAGACTAAACCTAAATGCTTTAGGAAATTAGAATCAACACATTTTCTTAAGAATGACTACTACCCTCACGGTGGTCAATTTTGTAAGTCAAACCTGATTGACTTAGAAGATCCTCAATTATTTAGGTTATTATTATGTGCTTCTAAACTTTTATTTGAGTTTTTACAGACTCTAAGACCTAATAATTCGGATCTCACTTTTGAGGAGTTGCAGCCTAAATAAATATATTTAGAACCTGAACCTGAACCACAATTAGATGTAGTTGTCTTAATCAGGAAACTAGGTAAGGGCATGCTAGTCTTGTTCATTTTCTTGGTTTATTGCAGTTTCCTTTGGTTAGCTCTATTTGGTTTTGAAGATCCGCAGTTATTCCGGCTACTGTTATACGGTTCGAGTTGACTAATCCTTTCCTAAGTCTGGCTGAAGACTTTAAACTTAGCACTTCTTGGGAGGTAATCCATGCTCATCCAACATGGTAATATCTTTCCTTAACTCTTTTTCTTCAAGTGGTAACAGTTTCTCCTTGTTCATGCTTTTAATTTTATCTTTAGAACATCGAGGACAATGTTAGATTTAAGTTTGGGGGTGGGGAAGAACTTTTTAGTTGCACTTTTGAAACTTCTAGCGTCACATGGTATCCGGTTAGCTAAGTTTACATACTGTTTCTCACCGAAAAGATAAAAATTGGAATGCTAGGGATAACAACCTTTTGAGACATTAGATAAAAAGACATTGAGATCCTTGAAATTCAGGAGAGAACTTGTTCCTTTTAGAGGGTAACCGTGATGGACCTAACCATACATGATGGAAAGGAAAGTAGGTCAGGAAATGCCAGAAAGACAAAGCAACCTCACAATGTAGTCTTAGTTACTGGATTACGACTCTCTCTCAGTAGAAACTTATCATCATCAACAAGCAGAGCGACATCAAAATTTATGAAGAAAGTTGAAGACGTTTAAGGTTTAGAAGCAACAATATAAAAGAATAAATTCAAAAAAAAAAATAAAAAAAATCAAAGTTGAAGACTTAGTTACAAAAACTTATAAGAGAAAATGATATAAGTTGTTGAAGTTCATGATACCAAGATATCACAAGTTGCGAAGATCCAAGTTCTAAAGTCCTTCTATCATGGCCATTTAAATTTTTGTCTTGTTATTTTTGTGTTGAAAAAAAAAATGAAAAATGAAAAAAAATCATCGTTACGTTTTGTTCAATAAGGCCAAAGGGAAGTAGAAATTTATAAATCAAGCAAGAAATCGAAGAGAAGAGTTAATTGTCAAGGTTCTATGAGGTTCGATAGTTTATCATCAACAATTGAAGACCGAAGAAAACGTTGTTTCTACTGAGTACTATGAGAGAGTCGAAAAAAGATACATTTGGTTGCTTTGTTAGTCCGCTTTCAATCTGACACAAGATCTTTTTAGCACTGGTTTAACTCATCACATGTAATTAGTCCAGCTGTGTAGCAGATGTCCCTCTCATCTTTATCTCTCTCCTAATCTTATCCAGCTGTAAATCATCGGACACATCTTACAATGTTTATCTAGTTGTGTAGTGGATATCTCTTTATCTAGCAGTGTTGCGGATGTGTCTCCCCTTTTCTTTAGTCAGCTTTAGAGCTGGCACATTTAATTTCTCTAGCATTCTAGTTACTTGGAGATAGGTTGAGAATATGTATGTCCTCATAGCTCTTTGGATACATGTGACCAATAAGAAGTAATGGTTTTGTGGGTACACCTCTGGTAAACCCTCCAGAGATTAACTCGGTTTTATTTTTTATTAGTTTTGCTCGAGGACTAGAAAATAATAAGTTTGGGGGTATTTGATAGACATATTTTTGTGTCTAATTTGTCCTCAATGTTCTGTATTGTTAGACTCGATTAAATACTTATTGTGTTATTTTATGTTTTTGTAGATGTTTTTGGAAAAATAAGCTCTTGCGGCGAAATTGGCTCGAAAAGTGGTGTTTTACACCCCGGGATAGAGACTAAAAACACCCCAGAAATGCGCCGGAGGAACCCAGAAAAAATGCTGGAAACACCCCAGAAAAATACTTAAGGCACCCCGAAGGACATGTGTTATTCGACTCCAGCAAAGGATAAGGGGCGACCACTGGATAAGGGGTGACCTTCTTCACAAATTCAAAAAAATATTTTGGCGGGAAATATTTCTTTTCACAGGAAGATTTTTCGATCGGATTTTGGAGGAGTTTTTGTGCGATTCAATCGCTGAAACTTCATGGGTAGATGTGATATGTCATATAAAAGCTGCTATGGGTGTTTGTTTCGATCAAATTTGGCTGGATAACTTGGTTTAATCCAAACAGTGAGTTGGAGGATAAACACAAACTTACACGAGTTTAAACGTGTACTGCTCGTGATTGGAAGACTTAATCAATATTCTGGAGCGTGAAGAAGGTATAAAAGGAAAGAAACACAGCTGAGAACGCGTGAAAATCATAAAACAGGGAAGAAAATCTTCCCGAAAATATTTTTTATCACCCGAGTAAAGAGAGGATTATCTCGAGTTATTGAGGAGATTTCTTGTGTTGTAGGTGTATAAAAAGGGTCTTGAAGTATCATAGAAGGGGTGTCGAGAGTCTGGGGGGCTGAGGAGAGCCAGAGAAGAAGAAATTCAAGTTTTCTCAAACTCGGTTTCTGTTGCTGCTGCTGCTGATGAACATGAAGAACACGAAGAACGGACCTGCAGAGACAGTCGTTTTTTAACAGTGTCAGCGACACAGAGGCGAGGGTCGCAGCACAGTGTTTACAACACTTTCTGTCTGTCGTTTTCTGTAACAGCTGGTTTGTAACACTTATAACTGTTACAAATCCGGTTTTATTGTATTTCTCATATTCTCATCATTTGTAAACCATTTTTGAGCATCAATGAAATTCTTTGAGAGGTTTTCCAACATGATGAGCGGCTAATTCTCTCACAACCAAGGCAATGGGGAAGCTATTTACACATGAATAATTGGTAATTATTTATTCTCTCTAATTTATAATTTATAATTCACTCAATCACTGCTTTTGCAGAGTTTTTAATTGTTTGCAAAAAATTTCTTCATTAGTTGTGATTCAATTAGATAGGTTATGCTTTGTTTAGATAATCTATGCCTTGGGGATACAATTAATTTTTGAGAATTTTCCAGATTATTTGTGAATTAAGAAATAAGAGTCTTAAAATATAATTAGAGTTTTGAAATATGTATCATTCAATTTTGCGTCATAGTGGAATCTAGTGTCTTGGTTACCTCTCGCCCACTTTGTTAATATTTTTGTGTATCATTTTATTAAATCTTTAAATTTAATCTTCACAAGTCCGAGAGTTTGAACCTCATTACTACAACATCATTCAAAAACATTATTACATATTTAGGTGAATCAAAACTCATGTTAAGAGTCGCTTGATTATGTACTAGAGTCAACTTCGTATAAGTTAGCTTGAAAGTATTAGGATATGAGACATTACAAGTATTGCGAAGTCTTGAAGATGTGAAGAAGCAAGGAGCTACAACGACAACAATCATCCTTCCACTTGAGGTTAGTGATATTTGACTTGAACTGTTTCATTCCCTAACATATCTTTCAAGTTGTGCATATTGAAAACATAACTGTGAAGCATATTTGAACTCTAGATAGACATAGTATTAAGGAATACAATACGAGGTTTATTGCTTAACCATTAAACTTTGTAGATAAGACATCGCAATAATCATTTGAATGCTATTGTGATTATTTATGGGTATGAGGTGAGGATTTCATCCTAGGGAACAATGTTTACATGTGTTCTAAGGAAGTAAGTTCATAAACTTGTTTGTGAACCGAAAAAGAAATTGCCAGGTGTTATTGGTTTTGTTATTCATTGCATATCTTATGAACAACCAATATGTGTGATTGAGTATAATCGCTCACAACTTGTTTGTGTTCTTGGTAGAACTATTCACAAAGGCCTGACTTATGTATTGGTATGACTTTTATTAGTGAAACCGATCTTAAGTAATCACCTAAGATGGTATGATCGGGTTTGTGTTTTGTCTGACCAAATATGGGAAAGGGGAACCGATCCTAGTAAGAGGTGCAGTACATCAGAAAGGGGAACCGATCCTTGTATGGGGTGCAGCAAGGTTTATAGTTGAAAGGGGAACTGATCCTATGGACATGTGCAACACGTTTTTAGGCAAAGGGGAACCGATCCTATGGATATGTGTGACACATATAAGTTAGATACCATATATATGTGGGGAACCGATCCTAGTACCTAGTCAACCGAATTTTGGAAAGCTAGTGTGACTATGCACAGTACTCACATGGAGGTAGAACCAAAACTTGTTTTGGTAGAACCGTTAAACCCATGATTGTGATTGAATGTTGGTTTGATCAATCGCATAGTTCTTGAAAGTCAGATGAACCAATTCTATACTTGTTTGGAAGTGTGGCAAATTGGTTTCAAGGTTGCAAGTGTGAAAGAGAACTTACAAAGTAAGGATGTCGACATACTTTGAACACGTGCTATGAATGTTTATTTCTTTAATTGTTCAAAGATATTCCTTAACGGCTAAGGGAAGAGAATCCCAGGATCGAAACATAAGTAAATTAAGAATCTTTTAATTAAGGTTATTAATTTCATTTTGTAGGGAAATTCAAGAATTAGTAATGTGCATTTACTACTTAGATTTTCCGAGTGATTTCGATCATTATTTTTGGACAGAGCATTTCCAGGAATTATGAAAACCGAATTTGTGCTTTAATGAATATCTTGAGAATATTTTCAGTTTTGGAAATTCCTTGGTGTCCAAACTTCCTTGTCTATAAATACTTGAAGTTTTCCTTTCTAGCAAATTAATCTTTCGTAACAACAGACTTCCTCTTTTGTTGTTGTTACTGGTGTAGCCGCATATTCGGAGAGGAGAGTAACCTAATTAGGCGAAATCTCTTACGGCCGCTCAGTTTAAAGTCTTCTTTGGGATTAAGAAGCTCTAGCGTGTACCATTTGTAGTTGCACGAAATCCTACACTACACCCCTCATATGATTTCATTATTAATCAACTCATTTTTAGGTTTACACTCTTAATTTTATTGATCAATCTTTGAATGTTCTCACAAGAAGATCAAGAAATCAAGAATGACCTCTGCTCTAGACTTTCTCTCTCCTATTTACTTGTTTCTTACTCAAAAAAGATATCCCCTCTCTTTACAACTCGAACGACTATTTATAAGGAAATACATAGTGGATGACAGCTAATCTGTCCTTTATTTTCGGGTATGGTCTGCGACATTCTCGCAACTTTACAAATGTTAATTTTGCAAACTCTCTAATTTTTGCAGGACTATCATATCTTTCTTGTGATCTTAGCTGACGTCATTTATTTTATCATTTCTGAAATCGTTCGGCGACGCTATTGTGCTGTGTCATTGATAATTACGCTGAAACATTGTCATTGCGAGATTCTGATCCTACATCTTGCCTCTTTTCATATCTTCTCTGCGAAGTAGAGAATGATGTGAGAAATGTCGCAGCTGTTCTCCTTTTCATATTCTGCATTTATCACACGTATTCTTTCTTCCATTTATTTCTCGACACGTCTTTTGTAACCGTTGCCTTTTAACCGCTTATATCTTTCCGTATTAATCGTGTTTATTTTCTCAAGGAGAAACTCCCTTTATATATATTCCTTTTCACTCTCTTTTTTTTTTCTTTTTATTTTCTCTGCAACTTCATCGTTCTTCTGCAAATTCCATTATTGCAACTTTTCTTCTTTCTTCTTCAATTTTTTAAGTTCTTCTTCATCTTCGTACTATTTCTTATGCAGATCTTCATAGTTCGTAATTTTCTTCGAAAAAATCTCCCTGCTATTGTCTTCCATGGATCCATCAAGGTTAGTTTTCTTTTTTCTTCTTTATGAGTTTTGCTGAAATTGATCTTGTTTATTGCCTTATTTGATGTTGTTTATGTGATTCCCATACTTTTATTATTTCAGCAAAAGCGCCTCCAACACCAGATTTACAGTTCAGAACCCTAACATTCCCAAATCGCAGCATAAGGTTGTTGCGCATAAAAGAAAGTCTGCGAATGAGAAGGTAGTAAGAAACACTATCCTTTTCTAATAACAATATTGTTGCCTCTGTTTCTTATCTGGATTGTAATTCGCAGGGTGATAAAGATGTTAATAAATCTCTCAAGAAATCTCGCTACCTTAAAACTGTCCCAACTTCTGTTCCCTTCCACTTACTCATCTCTTCTAAATATCCTGCGACATCTTCGCAAGATAAACCTTTATCTCCAATTCGCTAAAAAGCTGCCTCAGACTTCATTTCTTCAGCTGACCTTTCAATGATTGAAACTCCCCTTATTGATCCTGTTGTGAATGAAACCTCTTCTCTTCCCATTGAGAATGTTTCTCAACCTTCTATCTCTACCAGTTCTCTACCTAAGTCTCTTCCTCTTTCGAAAGAAACCGTGGAAGGGATAGATATTGCCTTTAAAGTTTTATCTGAAGTTCTAGATGATGTCAAGAAGTCTTCTATTGTTCCTATCAAGTCTAATGTTTGCGAAATTCTGAGCAAGCATTTGGGTTCTGACAGAGCTGCTTCGCAGACAACTTTGGAAAAAGAATGTAATGCTCTTCGTCTCGAAAATCAGAAGCTTCAGAATGTTTTGCTGGATGGTGACAATCTTCGCAAGAAGAATGATGACTTGAGAGGTATGATTTTCTTATCTGTGTCTTTAATTTGCCCTTTTAATGGTTTTATCCTTCCCATATTTAATTATCCTTGAAATCCCTCTTTCGCATGTTAAGCTTTAAACCAGAAACGAATAATGGAGAGATATTAATTTGAATCCATTGTTGAAGAAGCCCGTGTTGATAAAGAAATCTTGATGGATCAATATAACCAATTAGATAACCTCTATTCGTATTCTCTTGATCATATAAATAATCTTACCAATGAAAATACCCAATTAGTTCAAAGACAAGATTTATTAAGTAATGAAGTATCTCGTCTTTCTTATTCTTTAACTAAAGCTAACTTAGGGATGAAAACTTTATCAGATGAGAATAAAACCTTATCCCAAGAGAAAAGAACTTATTTAAACAAGACGGCGATATCTTCGCAACAACTTAGTATTCTTCAAAAAGTATGTGATGACCAAGAGCAATCTCTTCGCTCTTTAAGAAATTAAATTAAAGAAGTAACAGAGTCATCTATCGCTGAAAGAAATACGCTCATTCAAGGTAGAATAGCTTTAAGTGTAAAGGCGAATCATCTTAAAGAACAATATTCCAAATTAGAAGAATCTTATTCTTCTCTTGCGAAGAAAAATGCCTTTCTTATTTCTAAAGAGAAGAATCTTCAGTCTCGACTTAAAGGTTTAGTTGGAGATAAATTTGATGACGCAATGGACCGTTGGGAGAATAGTTGTATGTCCTTGATTCAACACCTTATTTCGCAAAAGGAAGGTAGTCATAATAGTTTGACTGCCTTAATTATCTTTCCTTTGTCATATCTCTCTGAATTCTTTATCTTAATGAAATTTTGTATTCTATCTTTCGCAGAGTCTGAGAAGAATCTTCATTCTTCCATTTATGTTTTGGAGGCTAAATATGCCAAAATTCGCAAAGAAAATGCATTGCTCGTCTCTACCCTTACTGGTTATCGCGACCGAGCAGAAAGAAGACTTGATTATCTTGCTTATTTTAAGGATATTCAAGATAGGAATCATCAGAGAGCACTTCTTCGCCAAGTTCATCTCCGAGCTGAAGTCCTTGTAAATGACATTTTATTGTCCAAATCTCTTCCTCCTACATCAATTGATCCTTTAGAAGTAGATGATGATGAAGTTCCTCGTCCCGCTGATAGTGATTATGATTACGAAAGCGGTACAGAGGATAATTTCTTGGAAGATGAAGAAGAGATTCCTTCTAAAGAAGCATCTGCTGGTGTTAATCAGAATGAGAAAGAAATTTCTCCTGAAGAAGTAACTGCTGGCGATAATCAAGATGCTAGTCAAGGCGAAGATCAAAACCGAAATGAAGGAGAGGCTTGCGAGAATATTGACGAAGAATTTCTGTTATCTCCTTCTACTGAAATTAATATTGAAGCTTGAGCTTCTTATCTAGCTTTGTCTTCTTGAACTGTCTTATTTTTATCACTTTTGTGAGTTACATTTTCCAACCAACTTTGGAGACAACTTTTCCTTTTAATATTTTGTTGATGAGAAAGATAATGCTTCTTATGTATTGATTCCCATACTTGCCTCTCATTATCTTTCTTGCAAAAAATAATCTGTTACGAATACTTATAAATATTTTGTTTTATCATATGGTCTTATTTTGCCTTCCTAATTAAAGGTCTTATTATGCCACCTCTTGTCATTGCGACAAAATCGCAGGACGTCCTTGCACTTTCATGCAAAAACCCATTGATCTTGCCTTAACCTTTTCTTTTGTATTATGGCCTCTTCAGGAATGTTGCGACAATATGACAGGCCTAAATATTCTTGCGAAAATAAAGTCCCATGACATTTCCGTCTTGCGACGAAATCGCAGGACGTCTTCGCACTTTCATGCGAAAACCCATTGATCTCGTCTTATCCTTTTTTTTTTTGTATTATTGCCTCTTCAGGATTGTTGCACAAATATGACAAGCCTTAATATCCTTGCGAATAAAAAGACTCATGACATTTGCGTCTTAAGACACTTATCAGATCTCTAATGGAGGGTGCCGCCCTTATCTCCCCCTGGTTTCTCCTTCAAGGAGGCGTACTTCTACCATACAAGGTTAGCTCCTCCCATCCAGTCTTAACAACAACCAGTTGTTTTCGCAGCCTCTTATCCCTTTTACCTATATGGCTTATGGTTACGAGACTGCACCTTAAATGGGGTTTTCTTCAGGCCGACTGCAGTATAAGCCAAGACTTGTCAAGAATGGAAAGGTACGCTTCAAACGTCCCTGGCACTCTTGACTCAACCGTGTACCTCGGTGCCTTGATCAGATCTGCACTCCTTGGGAGAGTCCTTATTACCTTAGTCGCCCAACCCAAGTCATATGCTTAAGCTGAGAATCCAAGGTGCCTCTCCCGGATGGGTTTTATTGACCCCAAATCTCCATGACTCAGGTTCCGGTGGCGGTGTAGCCTTTCCCTGAGCCATGCAACAGGTACCCCCTAATATGACGTACTTTAGGTCTTACATTTTGCTCTTGCGAAATTTTATTCGCGAACTAGGGTGTACGCCATAAAGGTTCGCCCCTTTCTTTTATGTCATTGTTCTGTGATTATCTCTGCGAAAATTTCGCACATCATGATCTTGTTTTGATGTGAGTAATCTTGCAATTATTCTTTCAGAATCCATAACTTCTCAAAGCTTCTTACGGATAATATCTTTTTAAGTACAACCTGTTCCATGGTCTGTCTAATCTATGACCAACATCTCTTCCTTCTGGATCCATTAATCTATAAGCTCCTGTTCCAACTATCTCCTTAATGATGTAAGGTCCATCTCATTTTTTCGCTAATTTTCCACCATTTTCTCGCTGACATATTAGTGTTTCTCGCAGAACTAAATCTCCTGGTAGAAATTCGCGTATTTTGGCATGTTTATTATATTCTCGGGCTAATCTTCGCTGATAATTCTCCATATGTTGTAAAGCTTTTTCTCTTATTTCTTCTAATTCATCAAGTTTATTTAAAATCAAGCCCGCACTAAGATTTTTCTCCCAAGATTCTCTTTTTGTTGTCGGAATAACAACTTCTGCTGGTAACACCGCTTCAACTCCGTATGTTAAACAAAAAGGTGACATTCCAGTATCTTCTCTTCTAGTTGTATTATAAGCCCATACTGCATTATGTACTTGTTCGCACCATGCTCTATGATGTCCTTCCAATTTCTTCTTTAATATATCTGCAATTGTTTTGTTTGTTGCTTCTACCTGCCCACTAGCTTGTGGATACAAAGGAGTAGACTTTCCACATTTTATCTTGAATGCATTAAGTAGCATTTTTATATTATGTCCTTCAAATTGTTTCCTATTATCAGATACCAACTGTGCAGGAATTCCGAATCTGCAAATGGTATTTTCGAATATGAATGTAAAGATGTCTTTGTCGCGAATATGATGTACTGCCTTCACTTCTGTCCATTTTGTGAAATAATCTGTTGCGACTATTAAGTATCTTCTTTGTCCTGATCCTGGTAAAAATGGCCCCACAATATCTAAGCCCCACTTTCCAAAAGGCCACACACTAGTTGAAGATGACAATGGTGCTCCAGGTGCATTATTTTCTTTCCATGCCGCTGAAAATCTTCACAACGTCTTGATATTTGTTTTGCATCTTCATGCATATATGGCCAGTAATAACCTTGCATTTTTGCTCTATGTGCTAAAGATCTTCCTCCACTATGATTGCCAGCATCCCCACCATGTAACATTTTTAGCACCTTTTCTCCTTCCTCTCGTGTCAAACATCTGAGTGATGGTCCATTAAAGGATTTTCGGTATAGCAACCCATCTCTTAATTCATAATTCGTTGCACGTCTTTTTAACTTGTGTGTTTCCAATCTATTTCTTGGTGTTTCTCCTTTCGCCAAATATGCATGAAGTTCCATTCTCCAGTCTGCGATATTGTTCATTTGTTCTTCTTCTTCATTGTCTATTATCATCACGTCCACGTCTTCTTCTTCTTCTTTATTGATTGATGGTGATAAAAGTGTTTGTATTTTTATGCATCTCGCAGTTGGATCTGTCATCATGCATGAGATGAAAGCAAAAGCGTCTGCGAGTCTGTTATCCTTTCTTGAAATATGCCTCCATTTTATTTTTGGGATTTTCGCTGACAATTCTTCGACCAGCTTCTTGTATTTCTTCAAGTATGGTTCATTTGTAGTATACTCTCCCTTTACTTGGCGAATAAATAGCTGCGAATCACTAGTGATCCTGGCATTTTCTAGTTTCATTTCTATTGCGAATTTTAAGGCATGTATCACAACTTCATATTCTGTTTCATTATTAGTGGATGCAAATTCCAATCTGAATGAAAAAGCCATTTTTATTCCTTCTGGCGAAATTAAAACAATTCCAACTCCATTTCCTTCTCCATTTGATGATCCATCTACCAATATCTCCCATCTATTTGGTTATGTTAATAAATCTTTTGGATCTCCATGTTCTTCTTCTATATCCATCATTTCTTCTACTGCTTCATCTTCTTCTAAAGGAAATTCTGCCAAGAAATCTGCAACGACTTGTGATTTTGGTGAAGGCAAAATTTCATATTTAATATCAAAGTGGCCTACTTGTGCATTTCATCTCTCCACTCTTCCTGATCTTTTAGAATTCTTCATCACTGATTCAATTGGTACTTTTGTTAATACCTTTATCTTGTGTGCTTGAAAGTATATGCAGAGCTTAAATGATGCATAAACTAATGCTAAGATTAACTTTTCAATCTTTGAGTAATTCTTCTCGTTAGTATTAAAAGTTTTGCTAATGTAATAAGTGGGTTTTTCCACTCCTGCGTATACTCGCAATAACACAACACTTAATGCATGCGACGTCGTCGCAAGATAGATCAATAATTCTTCTCCTGATTCTGCATTTTGTAAAATAGTTGTATTCATAAGATGTTCTTTGATTCCTTGAAAAGATTTTTCACATTCATCAGTCCATTTAAATTTCACACCCTTCTTGAGCGAAAAAATATTTGCATTTGTCTGATGATCGCGAAATGAATCTCCCCAGCGAAGCTAGAATCCCATTCAACTTCTGTACATCTTTTATTGTTGCTGGTGTTGGCATGTCACGAACTGCTTGAACTTTTTTGGATCAACCTGTATTCCTTCTTTTGATACAATGTAGCCTAAAAAATTTCCCGATGCAACTCCAATAGTACACTTCTCAGGATTCAATTTAATGTTATGCTGCCGCATTTGTTCAAAAATCTCCCTCAGGTCTTGTACATGGTCTTTAGCTTCTTTACTCTTTACTAACATGTCATCCACGTATACTTCTAATGTTTTGTGTATCCATTTTGCGAACACCTTCTCTACCATTCTTTAGTATATCGCTCCCGCGTTTCGCAAACCAAATGGCATTTTCGTGTAACAATATAAACCTCTAGGGGCAAAGAAAGCATTATGTTCTTGATATTCTTCAACGAGAGGGATTTGGTTATACCCTTTGTATCCATCTAAATATGATACCCTATCATTTCCCGCTGCAGATTCCACCATTTGAGGAATACCTGGTAACGGAAAACTATCTTTGTCTTCTTTTGCCCTTATCATATATACTCTAAATTCTTCTTCTTTCTTTGCTTCCTTTGCCAACTTTCTGCGAAATTGTTTCTTTTTTGCTTGTCCTTCATAATGCTTTACTTCAATCTGATGACATAATTTCGCATTGTCAACATCTCCTCTGATTTCACCTATTCCATTTGGTGTGGGGAATTTAATACACTGATGCAACGTTGATACCACAACTTTTATCGCATGTATCCATGGTCTTCCTAATAACATATTATATGGCGATTCCATATCCACCACACACAACATTACATGTGTTTCGATTTCTCCAAGTGGAATTCGTACCACTATCTCCCCTTTTTTGGTTTTGTTGTCGATTTTCCAAAGCCGTGAACAAAATATGTTGAACCGGACATTTCTTCATCTTTAAATCCCATTCCCCGGAACGCGTGATAAAATATTATATCCACTGAACTTCCTGTATCGATTAAAGTTCTGTTCAATATCCATTCTCCTGTGGATTTTGTCGTTGTCTCCTTCTCTTTTCGCGTAATAGGTACTGTGATAACCAAAGGAGATGTGTGGTTCAAATTTTCTTTTGGTATTTCTGCCGCCATGAATGTAATTTTTTGCTTTTCCCAATATTTCAAGGGTGATGTCTTTTCTACCGACATAACTTTCCTTCCTTCAAAATTTCGTTTATGTATTCTTCCTTTGATGTTTTCATGGAATTCATTAATCATCGTTTTTGTTATCATATTACACTCCAATCTTTTGTCATCTTCATTAATTCTATTCATCTTTCTTCTAATTGATTCACTGATTTATTTAATCACTTTCTTGATTTGAATATTCTCAACAACAATCTTCAACTTTCGATCTTCAGTCCCTGTTTCTGGCGCCATTATGTAGTTGCAGGAAATCCTACACTACACCCCTCATATGATTTCATTATTAATCAACTCATTTTTAGGTTTACACTCTCAATTTTATTGATCGATCTTTGAATGTTCTTACAAGAAGATAAAGAAATCAAGAATGACCTCTGCTCTAGACTTTCTCTCTCCTATTTACTTGTTTCTTACTCAAAAAAGATATCCCCTCTCTTTACAACTCGAACGACTATTTATAAGGAAATACATAGTGGATGACAGCTAATCTGTCCTTTATTTTCGGGTATGGTCTGCGACATTCTCGCAACTTTACAAATGTTAATTTCGCAAACTCTCTAATTTTCGCAGGACTATCATATCTTTCTCGTGATCTTAGCTGACGTCATTTATTTTATCATTTCTGAAATTGTTCTGTGACGCTATTGTGCTATGTCATTGATAATTTCGCTGAAACATTGTCATTGCGAGATTCTGATCCTACACCGTTGGTGGGAAACTAGATAATTGCGGTTTATCTTTTGTTTTCATTGATTTGATTGACTAACGGTGGTTGAAATCTGATGCACCTAGTTTGTTTATTCTTGAGAATCTTCTCTTCTGATATAAGATTCACTCAAACTAGTTCAGAGTTTCGACAGGGATATTTAGACTGTTGTTAGTTCTAAAGACGATCTTGTGATAATCCATTGTTAGCAGACTCCGTTCTGTGCGTGATTGATCACAAGAGATTCAAGTGATTGTGTGCAGGTTTTTATTGAAGATTTAAGAAGATTTGAAGACAAAGAAGATATTGAAGATCTGACTTGGGTTTTATAATCTTTGGTGTGCACAATACTTGTTTGGGTAAAAGAGGATCCAATTAATAATCGATTTATCCTTGTGGTAGATTGGATTGATTCATTGAGTAGATCGACATCAACATAATTCTTTGGATTAATAGTGTTGTTGGCTTAATCTTAAACGATTACTTCGGTAATTGAACATAAGATAGATCTAAGGACCTGAAGAAGAAGTTTATGTTAAGATAAATGGAAGAGCCTTTCTACTACTCATATCACTTGGTTGAATAGAGTTGATACCAAACAGATTTGTTGTTCCTTTACTGTTTGGAATACGAACCAAAGGAATTGTTCCAAGTATGTGACTTATTTATAAGTTGGAGGCGTGGGAATACAGACGGAACTAGGTGAACTATAGGTTTAGTTGCTTGGTCTCAACTATACGAAGTTGGTGTAATTTTGTGTAGCGGCTTAATCCTGAGAGTATTCAATTCTGGACAAGTTCCCAGGGTTTTTCTGCATTTGAGGTTTCCTCGTTAACAAAATCTTGCTGTGTCATTTACTTTTATTTTTCGCATTATAATTGTTTTATTATAATTAAAGTAAATTACACAAACGTTAATTCCTATTTACTTGATAAGCAATCTTATTGTGTTTGGTTAAGTACGAACCTTTGTATCAAGTAAACATACTTCGTTGATGTATTGTCTCAATCTTGTATCCATAGACGATCACACGAAGTGTGAAACGATTAGTTGTATTGTCTCGACTTTGTCCATAGACAATCAGTTTCGGAGAAAGGACTTATAGGTAGGAAAAGTTTTAGCTTGAGGTATATTTGGGTACCCTCGCCTTTTCACAGGCTATGTAAACATAAACTATCACAAGAAAAATTATAAACCAAATAATTTTATTCATAATAAGATAGTTTTATTCATAAATAGACTTATTACAGTTTTCCCCGGGAAGATGCAAACATTAATGGAGAAGAGGACGCAGAATTTGAGGTAAGGACTTCGTTAGTTAATCGTTTCCTATTTAAGAAAAGCCTGATTTTATTGCATATATTTATTGCATATATTTATTGCTTTTGCTTAACAAAATTTCGGTGTAATTGATGTTTTATTCCGTTATTTGTGTATGGATGTGTGTGTGATTCAATTGTTTCTGGTTAAGAAAAACTATTGTTATCTTGCTTTATTGTTTGGTATCAATTGTTTAGGCTTACAAAATTTCGGTGCAATTGCGGTACTTTAATGTCTATGTTGTTTCAATTGCTTTTGGTTGAGGTAAATAATTATGCAAGTTGATTTACTTGGTTTGTCTGAATTGTTTATGGCTTAACAAAAGAGTTTTCGGGATGAATTGTTTAGTCCAATTCGATTCCGGATAAGAGAAACTAAGTTAATTCTGATCTTAATTAGACTTATCAAAGTGGATATTTCAGTTATTCAAGTCTAATCGAATGCCTTAACAAGAAATGCTAGTTAACTAACCTAGTACCTGTCTTATTTAAAATTGAAAGGTCTATGTAATTGATGAGAATAACTAGAGCCTGATGAGAAAAATAGAGTTAATTCTGATCTTTATTTTGGTCTTATCGAACAAGCGGTTGTATTTGTACAATCGGTTTAGAAAAGGAACTAAGGTGCTTAGTCGATTTTTGGTTTGCTAAACTATTAGGGAAAATTGCTTCAGGAAATTGTTTCCTTAGTAACATATCAATACAAAATTACTTTGTAGTTTCGGTTTTGATATTGGTTATCAAAAACGGTGTGTGAAACCCTCGTGCTTAACTATTATAGGTTTTGCAAATCTTGTGAGGTTTGCAAGATCCTTTCGGTTTGCTTTTTATTTGCTCGTACCTTTGTTATTTTGTGACAAAAGGGGGGAGAAATATATGGAGTAAACAAGTGATACTTACATTGATTTGTATTGATTTGGTATCACTAAGGGAAAGGACAATGGTGCTTAAACGTTATATCTAACGAACGAATAAAGCATACACTAAGGGGGAGTAACATATCATATGATGAGAATAACAAAGACGTGCGGATTGAAAATCTACCTATGTTACCTTTAGGGGGAGTATTAGATTTTTTATTATAATGTCAACAACGACATTTATGGATTGAATGTATACATGTTATGGTGATGTTAAATTTGGGAATCAAGCGTATGTGTAATGATGTTAGAGCATAGCTTGGTCAACCTCGCATGCGTTGCTATCTCAAGCATGTTTGTCAATGTTAATGATCAAAACTATAAGTCTTGATTTCTAGCCTACATAGCTAAGTCTCGGACTAGGATAGAAAAGTGTAGTTGAGCTCAAGAACTTCATGGCGATTCATCATACAACGACGAAGATCTATACAAGGAACCGTGGAACTTCATCAACAAAAAGGTATGTGGAGACTTGAACTTATCTATCACTCAAAAGTCTATCTCTTATATCTCCTACTTCTTATGAGACAAAAGTCGTATGCTATATAGACTAGATCATACACATTTGACATTTCGAGCTGAGCATTTACTGCTTATCTTTTATCTCGAAATCGTGTGTTGGTAAAGCGTTTCACTTTGATCAAGTTTATCTTCACCTAGTGACGAAAGTCATGAAAAGTTTCAATCACTTTGAGAATTACTCTGACGTGAATCGGTCTATGAATAACGGACACATAGCATCATCTGAGAATGTCTCAATGATTGAAATGAGAGTTCAGATTACATAACCATGTATTCCTTGAACCGAAGTTTTCGAACTTTGTTGATCAAGAGAAATCAGCAGGATTGTGGAATTGGTTTGCCAAGTCCGCGAACCTAGTTCGCAGACTCAGTCCATGAACTGTCGGAAGTTCTCGACCGAGAATTTCTGCTGGGATTTTCCAAAACTCGTTTGTGTGCTAAGTCCGCAAATTCAGTCCGCGAACTGGCGGAAGTTCTCTTTCCGAGAATTTCTGCTGAGTTTGGAAAACTCAACCGATTAACTTAAGTCCGCGAACTTGTTTGTGAACTTAAGAGGTTATGATCTAAAGACGTGCTCTGAACATGAAATATTAAATTACTAAGGAATTCTTTATGAAAACTGTGGCTATAATGTTCATGAGCCGATTCAATCGAATCGAATCATCTTTGTTTCAATTGTGTCTTGTGTAGTTACATAAGATCTCATAGCAATTGAACAACTCTTTAACTAGTTTTTGAGTCAATTGAACTAGTTATGGTGAAGAAGAACAAGGTTAATATGAAATGCTCATATGGTTAACCTTTTGGGTTACTATGTTGAACCAACATACACGTACAAGTTTGGGCATGGTTTTCACGAACCCAGTAAACGTCTACCCGAGTGTGTGTGACAAGCTAAGTTTTCGGTTTAACGGTTGAGAAATATTAGCTTGAATCTAAATCAGGTTTTCATATAACGGTGAATAAGGATTGCTTTGTAACTAAGGCAAAACCCTGATTTGAAGTCTATATAAAGGAGACATCTAGCATTGTGCAAAACTAATCCCCACACGTCTGTGTGCTACTAGTGCGCCCGCTAGAGTCGATCTCCATTAACCTTTGATTTTCTTCTCTAAAATCAGGTTAACGACTTAAAGACTTCATTGGGATTGTGAAGCCAGACCGATACTACTTTATCGTAGTTGTGTGATCTGATCTTGCATCTTTTATCGTACGAGTACAATCGATTGATTGACTTGAGATCGTGAGAGTTCTCCGATAAGACAAAGAAGTCACAAACATCTTCACCTCACTGTTTGTGATTCCTCGACAATCCGCTTGTGTAGTCAGGAAGGATTGTAGAGAGGTGATTGATTAATCTAGGATGTTCTTCGGGAATATAAGACCGAATTATCAATTGGTTCCTGTTACCTTGATTTTATATCTAAAGACGGAACAAAACCTAGGGTTTATCTGTGAGAGACAGATTTATCCTCTTATAGACTTTTCTGTGTGAGACAGATCTGTTTATTATCAAGTCTGTGATTTTTGGTTACATCAACTCTTGGTTGTGGGTGAGATCAGCTAAGGTAATCAAGTGCGAAGTATCCTGCTGGGATCAGAGGCGTAGGAGTACAACTGTACCTTGGATCGGTGGGAGACTGATTGGGTTCAACTATAGTCCAGTCCGAAGTTAGTTTGCAGTAGGCTAGTGTCTGTAGCGGCTAAATACAGTGTGTATTCAATCTGGACTAGGTCCCCGGGTTTTTCTGCATTTGCGGTTTCCTCGTTAACAAAATTTCTGGTGTCTGTGTTATTTCTTTTCCGCATTATATTTTATATAATTGAAATAATACAGGTTGTGCGTTCGTGATCATCAATTGGAAATCCAACCTTTGGTTGTTGATTGATATTGATTGATCCTTGGACATTGGTCTTTAGTACCGTCCAAGTATTCCTTGTATTTGATAAAGACTCGCTATTGTTTTTAGCTTGAGTAAAAATCAAATCAAGAGAGAGATATTAACTCCTTGAGATACTTTTATCTAGATTGAGTCTGACTGTCTAGTTGATTCTCTAGCAAAGTATTTCGGAGTTAGTCCATACAGATTGCTAATCGAAATATTGGGTGGTGTTGTTAGACCCCCGCTTTTTCAATTGATATCAGAGCATGCAAACACGTTTAAGACCTAACAAGTCCGTGTTTGTAGCGATCCGACTCTATGAATTAGAAAGTCTCAATTAACACTTCACCAGGTTTGAAAAACAACCGCAAGAAAAGTTCTGACAAACTGATATCTCTTCAAAAAGGGTTGGATGAACAAATCCGGATCAACTATGGTCTTATTGCTGAAATTGCGATTCTTAAGGATTTGATATCTGGAAATACTTCCCTTGAAAGGTTGAAAAATCTTAGTTGTTCCTCTCTCATGAAAAGTCATAAGTCAGATAGTAATCAACGACATGATGTTGAGAAAACTGATATGACAAGGAACCAGTCAGACAATCTTCAAAGCATAGGCTCATGTTGTGGTCTATCCAATCATATACAACAAGTTTGTATGTCATTTCAAAAGAGTCTTAATGTTGCAAGTAATCTTTGTAAGAAAGATAAACAACTGTATGACTCCCTAAAAGTTCATACAACTCTACCAGGAAACTATAAATCGAGAAGTACTAGTAGTATGGGTGCCTTTGCTTTAAAATCTAAATCTCCTTTTCAATGGTTTCTTGATAGTGGATGTAGTCGACATATGACAGGAGATCTCACTTGGTTTGTATCATCGGTTGACTACGAAGGAGGTCCTGTAATGTTCGGAGATGGAAGTTGTTGCTACATTAGCAAAAAGGGAACGATCAAACTACCCGGTGTTCCAGAAATCCATTATGTGGTATACGTTAAAGGTATGACTGCTAATCTTCTTTCTATTAGTCAAATTTGCGACAAGGGCCATTGAGTTGTCTTCAATGCGAATGGATGTGACATTGTTGACAAATACGGGAAGGTAATCTTTTAAGGAACTCGTGGTAAAAATAACTGTTATCTTCTTGATACTCAGTTTAGCAACCGCTGCAATTTGACTAAGGTGAAATCTACACATCTTTGGCATGAGCGTTTTGGTCACATCAATTATCTTCTTCTAACTAAGATCATTAACAAAGAACTGGTTAGAGGCATCCCAAAAATCAATGCAAAGATTGAAGGTATATGTGGTGCCTGTCAAAAGGGTAAGCAAACGAAAGTTCACCACAAATCATCATGAGATATTCTCACTAAAGCTCCACTTGATTTAATTCATATGGATCTCTTCAGATCAATTAAACAACCCACTGTTGCCGGTAACAAGTATGCTTTAGTTATGGTAGCTGATTACACCAGATTCACTTGGGTTGCATTCCTATCTCATAAGAATGAAACTCTGAGTGAATTCAAGATTATTGTTAAAAGGATCCAGAACGAACAAGGTCGCAAACTAAAGAAAATTAGGAGCGATCATGACACTGAATTCAAAGACACCAAGGTATTCGAATTCTGTAACGAACTGGGGATCATTCAACAATACTCACCACCAATTACTCCTCAAGCTAATGGAGTTGCTGAAAGAAAGAATAGGAACATTCAGGAAATGGCCAGGGTAATGCTCCACAACAAAAAATTACCTTTAAGATTTTGGGGAGAAGCTGTCTTTACAACATGCTACTTGATCAGCCGTGTGTATTAGCGGTCTAAAACCCTTACCAATCCTTATGAGTTATGGTATGGAAGAAAACCCAATCTACACTATCTCAGGGTTTTTGGAAGTAAGTGCTATATTATGAAAGATCGAGAACAGAAAGGAAAATTCGACACCAAAAGTGATGAAGGAATCTTTCTTGGCTACGCTTCTGATAGTCGTGGTTTTCGAGTTTTTAATCTCAGAACTCAAGTCATGATGGAATCTGCTAATATTATCATCGATGATATTTAGTAACTTTCGTCAAGATAATCCCCCTGCTGAATTGCCTCCAACAGAGACAATTGAGAAAGTCAAAGAAATTCCAGTTGCAGTTGAAGTTATTCCAACTGTTACTGATCCTGACATTTCTAGTGACGAGGAGAAGAGCACTGATCAAGCCAATCCTGATGAACAAGTACGTGTTCCTCCACGACATCTTTGGGTTCAAAGGAATCATGACCCCGACAACATTATTGGGGGAAGGGATTCTACATCCAAAACAAGAGGCCAACTTCAAAATATATGCAATTTTAGTCGTTATCTTTCACAGGTGGAACCAAGGAATATTGATGAAGCTCTGAAAGATCCCTTTTGGGTGAATGCAATGCATGAAGAGTTAAATCAATTTGAAATACAAGATGTCTGGGAATGTGTACCCTGTCCTCCAAATGTCAATATTGTGGGCACCAAATGGATATTCAAGAACAAGTCTGATGAGTATGGAACAATTGTCAGAAATAAAGCTAGACTTGTCGCTCAAGGATATTCACAGATTGAAGGAATCGATTTTGACGAAACCTTTGCTCCTGTGGCACGTCTTGAGTCCATTCAACTTTTATTGGCCCATGCCTGCTTTCTCAAGATTAAGCTGTTTCAGATGGACATAAAAGCAGCGTTTTTGAATGGAATTTTAAAAGAGGAAGACTATGTTGCTCAACCTAAAGGGTTCGAAAACCCTGATTCCCCTGATCATGTGATGAAGCTCAAAAAGGCGTTATATGGATTGAAACAAGCACCAAGAGCCTGGTTTGAGAAACTCACTACCTCTCTTATTAGAAAAGGATTTTCAAGAGGAGGAGATGATAAAACATTGTTTACCAAATGGAGTGAGAAAGATGTTATCATTGCTCAAATTTATGTAGATGATATCATTTGTGGTTCAACCTCTGAAAAGTTTGCAAAATACTTTCAAGTCTCCCTTGCTAAAGAATTCGAAATGAGCAATGTTGGTGAGTTAAAATTTTTCTTAGGATTACAGATTCAACAACATAAGGAGGGTATTTACTTATCCCAAAAGAAGTACACACGTAATCTTGTGTCAAGATTTGGTCTGGAAGCCATCCCTAAACTGACTCCTATGCCTACTACTGGTAAATTGCACAGGGATGAGAAAGGAACAAAAGTGGATCAAAAATTATATCGATCCATTATAGGTAGACTTTTGTATCTTACAGCTACTAGACCTGATATTGCTTTCAGTGTTGGTTGTTGTGCCAGGTTTCAGGCGGATCCAAAAGAATATCATCTTGCAGCTGTAAAGAGAATCATACGATATATAAATCACACTGCTGGGTATGGTATCTCGTATACTTTTGATACTAATGCTGATCTTTCTGCTTATTCTGATGCTGATTGGGCAGGTTGTGTAGAAGACAGAAAAAGTACATCAGGGGGCTTCTACTATGTAGGTCTCAATCTTGTAGCATGGCATGACAAGAAGTAAAATTCTCAATCCCTGTCTACATGTGAAGTAGAATATATTGCTGCTGGATCATGTTGTACTCAACTCCGATGGATGAAACAGATGCTTGCTGATTATGGAATTGATACTGGAATAATGAGGATCTTTTGTGATAACTCCAGTGCGATTCGAATTACTGAGAATCATGTTGAGCACTCAAGAACAAAGCACATTGACATAAGGTACCATTTTATTCGTGATATTTATGAAAATGGTATCATTAGTATGGAATTTGTGCCTTCCGAACAACAATTGGCTGTGTAGATGGTGGATTTTCGACAAAGGCTAAAATCGTAAACCCATAATTATACGAACTCCTGATCCAGCAATCAGATGTGAGTATTGAGACACGAGTTTCTCATCGAATCTGTGACAGAGAATACTTTCTCTCAGAGTACATGCGGATATGTAGTCTCTCAGCTGGACAACGACATACCGCAATGAATACTGAACACTTCAGTAATTATTTCTACATAGAATCACGAGATTGACGGCTCCTAGACAGCTTGCTCTGCTAGTATAGAGCGATAACGTCTTCAGGATACAAACAACAAATTTTCCCTGACTATATAAAGGATATGAAGCTCCATCAAGCTCATGTCAGAATAATTAATGCTCCTAGACAGCTTGCTCTGCTAGTATAGAGCCATCAGTTAATTATTCTTAAATTCTTGGATTCATCCACTGAATTTCTGAAAATATTCAAATATTTTCGCAATATTTCATTACTTCAATCTATGGTTCTTCCCAGCAGAATTCCATGGGTTAGTAATAAATATTCAACACACTGGCATCCTACCTCTAAGTAAGCCCCGACTCAAAAGGTGCAAGTGTACTCAACGACGATACACTAACAATCATCGCACGAACGAGTATTTCAAAATACGACGAAACGATGAACCTATGCAAAATAGGAAAGAAAATAATAAATAATTAAAATATTGACCAAGGCGCCAAGGGATTGGGCTCACCGACCGGCCGGCCGTGCCGTGGCCAATCCCACGCCAGTATATTTTATCATATTGTTTGTTATTTTCCTTGATCTTATGAAAATCCTTTCATTTGAACAAATATCCTTCGTTTTGAGGAAACTCCTCAGTTTCATGGTGTTTCTTTCGCACCAAGGAAATAATATAAAATAGGGAAAAACATTGTGGGGCCGTGATTATTGGCAAACCGACCATGCCTTGATCCTGGCCGGCCCCACACCTCATGGTTCCTCATTATTTTATTATTATTTTCCTAATCTCATGAAAACTCCTTAACCTCATGGTATTTTCATAAATCCATGAAAAATATAATATAAAATTAGGGAAACCTGTGGGACCGGGCCCAAGCCGGCCGGCTATTCCCTAGCCGGTCCCACACTCCATTTATTTTATTATTATTATTTTAAGGTTTCCTTGATCCCATGAAATTCCTTGATTTCATGGTATTTTTCTCAAATTATGTAAATTCCTTCAAATCATGGAAAAAATACATAAAATTGGGGAAAACGCACGGGACCGGGCCCCAGCCGGCCGGCCATGCCTCAGCCGGTCCCACGCGCCCTTATTTTATTATTTTTTAATATTATTTGCTTCCTTGATCCCATGGAAACTCTTTCACTTCAAGGAAACTCCTTAATTTCAACAAAATCCTTCATTTCATGATATTTTCACAAATTCATGAGAAATAATATAAGATTAGGAAAAGCACCACGGAACCGTGGTCACTGGCCGACCGACCATGCCTTGGCCTCAACGGTCCCACGCTTCAACATTCCTTCATTTTATAATTATTTTCCTTCATCTCATGAAGTTTCCTCAGTTTCAGCAAAACCCTGATTTTGTCATATTTTCTCGAATGCTTGCTCAAACGCACGCCAGAAAATATCAAAATTCTCAGGACTGAGACACAGACGTGTTGGCGACGTGAGCATGTTACCCTGACCAACCAAGGTTGGCTCTTTGGCTTATAAGAAGCCGGTCCCACGTATTTTCACGATTTGACCTAATTTACGCAATTACATGTATTAGGTCCAAAACTCTTCCAAATAATTTTGGAATTTCATGGAGTGATCGTCAGTCGATCCCGTGACCACCCAGGGACGGTTTCACGACCCCTTGGTCGGTCCCTCACCTCTTCATAATTAATTAGGTTTTATCACCTAAGGCTCAGACGAGCATTTTCCGAATAAATGATTAAACCAACATTTAATCATTCTTTCATCAACAAATCACCAACTCTATAAGAGACCTTGGTATTTGCTCACATGAGCATATGGGCGCTACATGGTCGATCCATGATCCCATGTAACCGATCCCTCCTTCGTCCCATGGTTGATTTTGAAATAAATCACCAATTGGTCATCAATTGATCAAATTAGGGTTTCTGAGTCCAAGGATCATAACTCCAGATTCGAACACTAATAACTTTACGACGATCTCATAATCAATATTCTTATTAATTATGCTCGGTTCAACTACCAGTATTCTAATTAATTTTTTATTTTGGTCACGCTACCAATAATTCATCAGACGAGCAACACTTGCTCAGATGAGCAATATTTTCTTAAACCAAGGAATATTGATTCAACCTTTAATATTCAACAATTCATCGAATGAGCAATACTTTCTCGCCTCAACTATCAACGTGAGAATTATACTTCTGTCTCAACAAACACGTTCAATTCATGAGTTTCATAACATTTTGCAAAATCATGTTCAACTCAGCAAATACATGGACTCATCGTCCCATAAAATCATGAAGTCAACAACTGACTAATTAAACACGAGACATCAATCGTGTTACATGGGGGATATTAACTAGGGTTTTGGTCTGGCGGTCTACGGCACGTGTGTTCGTACACACAATGGAATGTGAGCAAGTCGTGCAATCAGTTGAAGGAGTTAACAAAGTAGTGGATGAAAAATCGACCAAGTCTCCGCACGATGAGCAACTGGTTTCAAACACGATTTCCATTTCCCCACTCTTTGATTCCATCAACTTTCACACTTCATGGGATCATGCTGTCTACAATTCCAGCAATATAAATAAGTCTCTGAAATCATGATTGAATATACAAGAATCTCACGTCTCACAGACAACACGAGATTAACATCTCATCAATTGAGCAATTACTCTCAACTGAGCAACTTCAATCATTCAGAACTTATCTTATTCAGAATTCACAACACACCCACAATCTTTGATTACCATTGATTCCACACATTTCTCAGCTTCCCTCCTACAGATCAACCCATTCTCTCTTGTGACCGAATTTACTCTGGAACGACCATTGTCTTGGTTTAAGCCG
>NC_039367.1:133150601-133152433 GCF_003573695.1 Papaver somniferum | reverse complement strand
ACAAGAACCCTAAAAATTAACAGTGCAATTAAAATTGGAATTAAATTAACCTAACCCAAATTGGGTGGAAACTTGGCTAGTCCAAGAACACCCCTAACAGTAGCAACAACATCCATATTTATAGTTTACAACAAACCCTAAATTTTCGAAACCCTAAATTGAAATTAGGGTTTTCTCAAATTCCCAAAATTACTCACTGATTTCGTTGTCCCCTCTGCGATTAAGCTCATACCCATGCTTTATCTTCTTCTTCTGCTCCTGTCTCTTCAAGTTTTGTCCCCTCTTTCGATTGTGTAACCCTAGCTTCTCACTGTTCTAGCTTGTAGCACCTAGTTTGATGCTAAAAACGAGACAAGGGAGAAACTTGGGATGGGGTGGTGATGTACGGTGTGGTGTGGTGGCTGTTGCGACAAGGCAGAGAGGCAGGAGCTCGAGTTGCAGAGCTCTGCAACCGTCGGGTGAAGGAGAAGGAAAAGAAAGAGAAGGGAAGAGGAAGAATGAGGTTGGTTCGATAGTTTTAGGGTATGGGATGTTCTGGTGTGAGGCGGGTCCATCAAGAGGTGATGTTTCGTGAGATGGGCCGTGGGATGTGAAGCTGGTAGGTGGATCGGATGGTTCCTCCTGAAGAAGCTGGTAGCGACCGTCAGATTTTTTGATACAACGAAGTTAACGGCTCTAGATGGGGTTAGGTGTTGTAGTGTTAAGCGGAAGTATCGGGATTTGATGAAACAGCAAGGGAGCGACCGTTGGATTCAACTACCATCTAATCTGAAGGCTTGGAATTTCAGCGCTGTGGTGCTTGGCAGAGACTTCAGATTTTGATGATCTATGAAGGAGCGACCATCGGATGCTTCTGAGAACTGATCTGATGGCTGAGAACGGAGGCGTTTTTGTGTGTAGAAAATGAGGTTGTGCGCACCATTCTTCGCGGCTTCCTTGCGTGATTTCTCCCGGCTTTTCACTACTTTTCTGCTCTTTTCCGCTCCGCAAGTCATCCAGATTTTATTTATTACCTAAAAATGCAAAATTAAGTAAGAAAAATATTTATTCTTGAAAACAATGAAAATACAGAATATGGGATAAAATGTAGAATTAATGATCAAAAGATGAGTTAAATGCCAACAAAAAGGGATAAATATATACAATATTTGGCACTCATCAAATACCCCCAAACCTGAATTTTACTTGTCCTCAAGTAAAACAAAACTAAGGAAATCCTAACTATACCACTGTCGCTGGTCTCTCGAATGCATTTAGCGTATGCACTAAGCCTTTTAAACCACTAAGTGTCCCTAGTGGACGAGTTGAAGTCTCGTGAAGGTTTACCAGAGGTGTGCCTACAAAACCTAAGGACAAAATATAAGCTCATATTCCATCAAATGTGACATGTGCAAAACAGTTTAAGCTCACAGCAAAATGGAGATGTCAATCTAGCTATCGAAGGCACAATCCTATCACTGATAACAAATAAAGACATGTGATAAGAGTGTAAAGTGTATCTACACATGTGTAAAGAAAGATCTGAAGTTATGACTACTAATCACCAAGAGATAGTTTCTCAGGCTAAGAACTGAGGTCGAAATCTAGCTAGCTGTCCGGACTTTACGAGAATTGTGAATGAGTTGGAGGTATTTCACAATTGCTCGCGTTGTACATCAATGGCATACACCCTCCTTGCTTATTACAATGAAACAACAAAAAGACTATTTACATGACTCTTATTTACATTGACTATTCTCTTTTTATTTTTGGACAAAGAGATGATGGAATTGATAAATACTTGATTTTTTTATTTATTTTTTTTTTTATTTTTCTGATATTTTTTTTTCTCT
>NC_039367.1:133100113-133150591 GCF_003573695.1 Papaver somniferum | reverse complement strand
TTTTTTTTTAAATTGAAACATAAGGAAACACTTTTGATACATAACAAAAAGAAACAAAAGATTACATGACACTTTGCAAGAGGTAGCCCTTTTTGATGCACCCAGTTAAATTCGATGGTTGTCTTTCTTAATGTAACCTCCACCTTCTATCCCAACCAACCAAAGAACAAGCTAGTCAAGTTTCATTCAGTATTCTAAAGTGATTGGCAATCGTAACTTCCTATCAAACACCTTGAAGATCGAGGCCATACATGTATTGATAGATCGTGCGCGTGCAAATTTCTTATCACTATGTGAATTGTGCTAGAATCAGGGTGCCTAAATATCTAGACTAAGACTCCTAATAAAAATACATATTTGCACAAGAGTCAACATTTCAAGGTAAATGAGCTCCATTTTTTATGATTTTTCATTTTTTAATTTTTTTTGAATTTTAATTTTTCAATTTTTTTTTGGAATTTTTCAATTTTTTCAAAAAGAAGAAGGAGTTCGTTTTCAATTATGGCAAATTATCGTGGTATCTACTCTATACCCCCAAACCTAAACTAAACATTGTCCTCAATGTTTCAAAATATGGAAAGAATTAAAATGCAACATATGGAAAGGGACATGTTGAGTAGAGTAAAAGGAGAGAGAATACCCGATTTCGGCGAAAGCAGAATTAAAACTCCGTTATTCAAGGGTAAAATCCAACATATTTCAGCCGAGATCATATTGGATTAGCAAAATATATACAAAAGGAACAAAAGTTTTTCAAATTTATCTACTTGATTATATACAAAAAAATTCACCATACACCAAAAGTCTAAAGAGTTGAGGATCAACCCAAAAGAAAAAGTGTAGAGACATAGAAAGTTTCAAAACACTAAAATTGGACTTAAATGGGAGTGAGAGCGAAAAACCGAATGAATCACCCCTAAACCTAAATTGTTCAACAGGTTTACTTTTAAGCACAAAATCTTTTAATTTTAAGGGTTCAGGATTCAAAAGGTCTAACTCATAATGGACTGTTTTCGGGATGGGCAAACATGCAATTTCCAACTGTGGCTCTTTAAAAGTGTTATATTTTGAAGCAAAATAGTCCAAGAGGACTTGGGAAGCACACAGTTCCAAACCTAGATTAGGGACTCTCAGAAAAGTCGGTTTGACAATATGGGTACAAACCAAATCTAGGTTGGGTGGAAGGCCACCAAATTGTGACTTAGGTAGAAGAATAGGCATATCATTATCAATCAAATCAAAATCTTCTAACTCATCTACACATGTCACATCATGCTCACAATCATCAATCACATTGGCAAGATCACAATCAGAATTATCAACATCATCAACAGATTTATTCTCGTGTATCGGCACATCAGGGGAAACATCACATGGAATACTAGAAGAAATATCATGCATTAAGGTCGGGGCAGAGAAGCCTAATGTATTTGAACCCAAAGGTTCCATAACATTTTTAGTATAGACATGTTCTTCTAACATAACATCATAATCATCATCATCATCATGATAGGCATTTTGCAATCTAGGATAATTTTCAATCCTAAGGTCGGAGCTATTACAAGAATAAAACTCTAATTCATGGGGATGACTCATATCATGTGGTGTTGTTCCTGTTTCCCTAACGGATTCCCATTGATGGGTTTTCTCTGCAATCTCGGCTAAAAAATTCCATGCATCATCCACAGATTTATCAATAAACTCACCATTACACATAGACTCAACCATGGTTCGAGATTTAAAGTCTAGTCCCTCATAGAGGATGACGACAAGTCTCCACTTCTCAATTCCATGGTGCGGACATTCACTCAAAAAAATAGTGAAAAACAGTTTCCTCATCCAATTGGACAAAACAATTGATACTTTGACGAATAGCGATGGTCCTATGATGTGGAAAATTTTTTTGGAAAAATTGATTAGTGAGTTGTTCCCAAGTGTTGATTGATTGTGGTCTCAAACCGTAAAACCATGTTTTGGCCCTTTCCTTTAAAGAAAATGTAAACAAACGCAATTTCAGAGAGTCTTCGGACATATGATCAGGTTGCATAGTCCGACAAATTTGTTCAAACTCTCTTACATGAGTATAGGGGTTCTCAGAATCGAACCCTCGAAATATAGGAAGTATTTGTATCATGCTTGCATTTATTTTAAAAGGGTTATTGGTTTGAGGTAATACAATACATGATAATGGAATTTTTATTGACGGATACATGTATTCATGGAGAGCATGAGGTTGGCCCATTTTGAAAAGACACAAAGCCCACTATTTGGTTTTAATGGGTTTTAAAAATTTGGTTTTCTATGGGAAAATTTTGGTTTTGATGGGATATAAAAGAAAAAGAAAATTTGGTTTTGAAATGGGAGTAAAATAAAACTTTTGGTCTAAGATGGGAGCAAGTAAAAATTTGGTTTTAAAATTGGGAGCAAAAGAAAATTTTAGATAATAATTTTTTTTTTTTTTTTTTTTAAAAAAGGAAAATAAAATTAAGACAATAAAATTTGGTTTTTGAAATGGGAGCAAGCCCACTGTTTGTCCTCTTAAGTAATGGAAGGAAGGCTGCGGCTCAAGAAACACTAAGTTTTAATTTTGAAAGTTTAATTTGGCCCAGTTGGTTAAGGCCCGACGTTTGTTTTAAAACTTTGGTTTCGAGGTCCACTCTTGAGTGGAAGCAAGCCCACAATCAGTTATAAGCTCAGCTGGGTTTAAAAACCCAGAATACAAATTACCAGTCCAAATTAAACAAGCTCACAAAAATTAAATACAAGCCCAAAAATTAAACAAACAAGCCCACAAATAAATTATTACAAACCCAACAGAAAATAAGAGAAGCCCAAAAAATTGGCTTTAATATTACAAGCCCACAATTAAAAATTGGAAGCCCACAATTCGGGTTCTCTTGAATGGGTTACCTTTTAACACAGCCCAGCTGCTCTGATATTGTTGCAAAAACCCAGTTGGGCTTTGGTTCTTTTCCTTGGTGGCGTCCCAGCAGAGGAAAAACAGGTTCAGAACAGCAGGTCCAACAGCAAATGAAGTGAAGCAGATGCAGATGCAAATGCTATGCAGTGAAATGCAAAAATAGCTAAGAAAAACACAGCACCAATCCCCGGCAGCGGCGCCAAAAACTTGGCAGGCCTCAAAAAGGGTATAGAAATTATCCCCGGCCAAAAACTTGGTGGGCCCGGAGATATGTATAAAATTAAGTGCAATAAAAACGGGGGCCTACAGTAATACCGCAAGTGCACGGTCGTCGGTTGTAGCTCGTGCAAGTACGGGTCGATCCACAGAGATCGGGTGTGTTTTGTAGTGTTCTAGCTATTTTGGGTTCTAGTTGCTATTGGGCTATGAAGCCTTTTGGCTTAGATTGGGCTTTGAGTACTAATGGGTTTGAATGCCCTTTGAATGAATTGGGCTCTGTAATGTGAACTGATGCTTTGGGCTCAGAGTTTTTGAACTAACAGTTATAATGGACTGGGCTTGACCTTTTGTCCTAGCAGTGAACTAGGCTTTGCCTTGAACTTAGGCTTGGGCTCAGTGTAGTGAACTGAGCTTGGGATTAAACCTGGGCTTTTGGTCTTTTGGGCCTTGGACTAACAATGACTGTGAATTGAGAATTGGGCTCTAGCTTTTCACCTGGGCTTTGATTAAGTCCACAGTGGGCTTTTGTAATTAATCTGGGCTTCAGCAGTAGCAGAAGCAATGCACAGCATGTAGTAGCAGCAGCAGGAGCAAGAGCTGCACAGCAAGGCCAAGAAAAAGAAGTAGCAGCAGCACAAGGCCAAGGAAGAAAAGCAATGCAGCAGTGGTAGCAGGGTAGCTGCAAGGGAAGTGGAGTGGCAGCAACAGGGTTGCAGCAAGCCAAGGGAGGTAAACAGTAGCAGTAGGGGAATGCAGCAGTGCAAGAGATGAAGCAGACTAAAAACTAAACAGCAAAAGAAAGATGACAATACAAACCAAGGCCTAAGGCCAAGGGCAGGGATGTGGTGAAGCTAACAGAGCAAGGCTAAGGCAAAGCTAAGGCATTCATATAGAATGGGAAGAGAACTAGCTTGTTATGAGCACTAGTTTCTCCCAACTACTCAATCAACACAATGCACCTAAGCATACAAATGGAATGGCAAGATAATCAGCTTGCTATAAGCACTGATTTCTTCCATTGCACAATCGAATCAAATCTTCAAAGGCTTCTAGCCTAGCATTCCATCAAACTAACATTAGTGAACTAAACATAACAGTGAACATTTAACTAACAGTGAGCAACAACAGTGAACTAATCATGGAATTAAACCTAAACAGTATACTAACAGACATTTAAACAACAAATATAAACATTAACAGTGATATGAAAACAACATTTAACATTAACAGGAACATCACACATTGAACCAAAATTAACAGTACAAGAACCCTAAAAATTAACAGTGCAATTAAAATTGGAATTAAATTAACCTAACCCAAATTGGGTGGAAACTTGGCTAGTCCAAGAACACCCCTAACAGTAGCAACAACATCCATATTTATAGTTTACAACAAACCCTAAATTTTCGAAACCCTAAATTGAAATTAGGGTTTTCTCAAATTCCCAAAATTACTCACTGATTTCGTTGTCCCCTCTGCGATTAAGCTCATACCCATGCTTTATATTCTTCTTCTGCTCATGTCTCTTCAAGTTTTGTCCCCTCTTTCGATTGTGTAACCCTAGCTTCTCACTTTTCTAGCTTGTAGCACCTAGTTTGATGCTAAAAACGAGACAAGGGAGAAACTTGGGATGGGGTGGTGATGTACGGTGTGGTGTGGTGGCTGTTGCGACAAGGCAGAGAGGCAGGAGCTCGAGTTGCAGAGCTCTGCAACTGTCGGGTGAAGGAGAAGGAAAAGAAAGAGAAGGGAAGAGGAAGAATGAGGTTGGTTCGATAGTTTTAGGGTATGGGATGTTCTGGTGTGAGGCGGGTCCATCAAGAGGTGATGTTTCGTGAGATGGGCCGTGGGATGTGAAGCTGGTAGGTGGATCGGATGGTTCCTCCTGAAGAAGCTGGTAGCGACCGTCAGATTTTTTGATACAACGAAGTTAACGGCTCTAGATGGGGTTAGGTGTTGTAGTGTTAAGCGGAAGTATCGGGATTTGATGAAACAGCAAGGGAGCGACCGTTGGATTCAACTACCATCTAATCTGAAGGCTTGGAATTTCAGCGCTGTGGTGCTTGGCAGAGACTTCAGATTTTGATGATCTATGAAGGAGCGACCATCGGATGCTTCTGAGAACTGATCTGATGGCTGAGAACGGAGGCGTTTTTGTGTGTAGAAAATGAGGTTGTGCGCACCATTCTTCGCGGCTTCCTTGCGTGATTTCTCCCGGCTTTTCACTACTTTTCTGCTCTTTTCCGCTCCGCAAGTCATCCAGATTTTATTTATTACCTAAAAATGCAAAATTAAGTAAGAAAAATATTTATTCTTGAAAACAATGAAAATACAGAATATGGGATAAAATGTAGAATTAATGATCAAAAGATGAGTTAAATGCCAACAAAAAGGGATAAATATATACAATATTTGGCACTCATCAACTACCAATTAATTTCGAACTGGAATGTAGTTGAGACCGAATTGAACCATCACAACAATTTATTTATAGTCGCGTTCCTTACACCTCCTGAATCCCAGCAAGACTCCGTGCAATTGATTCCCTTAGCTGACGTCTTTTATAGCCTAACAGTTGCTTCAACTCAATTCAGGACTTAAACCAATCTGCCTCCCATAGATAAGCATATATGTGTATTCCTTTTAGATCGTAGATCAAGGTGAGACTGGAAATCGATAGCAATAGACAAAATCTAGCTAACCTCAAAATCCAGACTTATGCTAGCCGAAGAGCAGCATAGATTATTATTCATCTCACAAGTATTAAACCTGTGGAATAACAAAGTCTGAGACGAAGAGAAATTTGCGATTTCTATCTATCTTGTTTGAGTGAGCAGCTCAATAATCAAACAACATCAGAATAAACGAACTATCAAGATAAAAGATAGTTGGACCTAGCTTCACAAATCCCTATGTAGACTTTTTATTCTCTAAACCCTAAAATGGTTTGATGGAGAGGACGACTCTAGTTTACAACTAGGATACAAAAAAATAGTGTCGGGATTCTGAGATCCCAGTTGCTTGAGGTTCTCCTTATGTAGACTTTCAAAGTATAGGTTGCTTTAGGTTTAAATTAAGATAGCTTTGGAACCAAGCAAACAACATCCACCATTAGATGAATATTTAAAATGAGATTAACATACCAAGATATACACTCTAGTTAGGATGAACCTTAACCGAACCGTGTGCAAATACATTGTTCATAGACGGTTAGTCGAAACTAGCCGATTGAACCATAAGCTTAATTATTTTCATTAACACTTAAGACATTAAGCTTGAATCACAACCATAGGTTATAATGTGATCAATCATGTCTATATAGTGTTTTTCGAGATTTATTAATTCAAATGCTAATTATTTCATAGAAATAATTTTTGTGCATCTGAAAATATTCTACAGGGTAAGTACGTGTACTCTACCTTGTTCGTGACTGTTTTTGTCATGGTACATATACTGGGTTTGTGTACCCTTAAGACAAAAACCGACTTCAGGAGTTCATATAACTTTTCCGGTTTGAGTACCGGGTATGGATACCATACCGGTTTCAAAACCAACAGTTCTTTTAGGTATGCATACTGGGTATGCGTACCATTCCTGGTTCACGAGCAACAAACTTTTTAAGGTAAGAATACCGGGTATGCGTACCAAAAAGTTGTTGTCGACATATAGCTATGCCGGTACGTGTACTGAGTACATGTACTGCGGCTCCGGACATATGACAGTTCTCCCAGTATGTGAACTGGTTTGCATCTTGTCATGTATCCATATTTACAGTAGTTCTATATTTCTCTCTAAATTAATTCGAAACATTCCCAAATAACATCAATGACACATATTACTGCTCCAGGCTATTTTTGAATGATAATCCTGAATCACGATTTAGATTATGAACAATAAATTGTTCTTAACCGAAATTCATCAAGTATGAACAAATGTTCATTAAGCTTAGTCATATATATTTCGAGTACTAATTACCAAGATAAACTTGACTCGAAATCCTTGATATGCTTGCAATAGTCTAATTAGTCATGCGACAATGTCTCATAGATATAAGGATGAATATAACTTGAGAAATAGGTGGTTCAGTCTTCACTTACCTTTTGTTGAAGAAGTTCTCTGAAAGCTTCGATTGATTTTCGACTTCAAATGGTAGAACAGAGTGATGTCCGATTCTCAACTACATACTTTTATCCTAATCCGAGACTTAACTAATTGTAGACTAGAAATCTATATATAGTTTTGATCAACTAAATTTGACAACAACCTTGATATAGCAACATTTGTGAGTTCGACCGAGCAATGCTCTAACAAGAGATCTGAATAGTTATAAGCTTGTTCTGTCCTTCTGAATAGACAAAGGAGTCTATTTATAGTTGTAAGGGTCACACGTTTTTTCCTCGTAAGTAGTGGAGGTAGTGCAGGTATGGATAGATATAGATTATGGATATAACGGTAGAGTCATGTCTGTTATACTAGGGAGTCGTTATGCTACCATTCTATCATCTTTTCAACTGTTCTAAACTGTCACCACTACTCGTTACTTTCTCATCACGGGGTGTTTCCACGCCGCAAGTTATTGTAAACCACCATACCAATACCCCATCAACAATCCCCCCATGTAACATGTTTTGATTTCTCATAGGAATTAGTGGAGTCATGGACTACTTCTTGTTCTGGATTGCAATATCGGACAAGTTCGAGAACGCCAGGCTTGTTATCTTTGCCTAAATAGATTATTCCCATGGACAGTACAAATTGTTCCCACGGACGACATGGGGTAAATCATGGGCCTGTTAATGCTAGTCAAGTTAGCTTAGCAACTTGGCCGTGTAACTTGGTCGTGGTAACTTGGGGCCAAACATGGCTGCTGGCGCTTACGGCTAAGGTGGTTGCTGGCAAGAACGACCAACATGGTTGCTGGCAGAAACGACCATCATGGATTACGTGGACGTAACAAGCGTTTACTGCTAGGGACATGCATTAGCGCTTTCAAGGACGCGACAAACATTGGCTGTCAGGGGCGCGACAGCATTAGCCCCGAGGATATTGGCCAAGTTGGCGCTGGGACATTGACCAAGTTGGCGCCAGGAATGAACAATATTGGCCCCAAAGACCCTGGACAAGCTGTCCCCAAGAACGCTGGCCAAGATGGCCCCGGGACGCTGGCTAAGCTGGGGACTTGGCTTAGCACCTTGGCCTAGCAGTTTGGTCTGGAAGCTTGGCCTTCTACCTTGGCCATGGCCATGTGTAGTTGGTGTTGGCACTTTGTTAGTACCTTGGAGTACATATGAACATGTTCGAGGAATTCATTCGTGGATACTACGGGTCAAGACGATATTCAATATTACTCAATGTATGATGTATAATCAGAGAACTTCTAAAGAGGAATTTCAACCAGCACCAGTGGTATTCTGAGGACAATATTGCTCTATATTAGTGGCCAATCAATGTAGGAGTTTTCCAATTAGTGTAGATTAAATACAATAATGAGTACGATATAAGTACTGAAATATTCCATAAATATATATAGGACACCGAGAGTTCAGCTGGGTGAATCCCTAGCACATATACACTTATATATATCAGGAGAGATCAACCTGCCTGGAGAAACTTGAGCCTCAGAAGTTACACCAACAAACCACTCATCACCTCCAACTTTTATAACCTTTCGTTTATGAGAAACTGGAGTCCAATCCTTGGTAGGACTGAAGCTCGCTTTCATCACGACATCCTGATTTAACTAGATTGACATTCCTGACGACAGAGAGACCTTCTCTTTGAGCTTAGGAGAATCAGATATTGAAGGAGGAGACACTTACTTCAAAGGATATTTTTTTCATTATGAAAAAGGTCAAACACATTGATCATTGTTGTGACGGACCGGAAAATTACGCCTAACGCACCTGGACACGCACGCCATAACTCCCCCAATGCGCCACTCTGATGCTACTAACCGGGCCTTAAAACTAGGCTAACACACGTTCATCTGCCCTTGAAAAGCATGCTCTTGGAATGTTATGCATCTAACTTAGCTGCCACACAGTTCTAACTTAACCTTGTTCTGCAAAGAGTTTAAATCCATAGAGGCTATGGCTGATGCATCTTTCATGCATCACTGGCCTTTGAGTCCGTTCTAGGCATAAAACATGCCTTAAACTTGAGCATGGGCCATTACGGCATATTCTAGCTTCTCTACTTAGCTTATGAATTGCTGAGAGAATGCATTTTCCTTTCTCAGGACAAGGGTGCATCAATCAGGCTCATGTCGTACTTTCCTTAGGCTTATGCAAGCTCTGCTAACTTGCAGATTGATCTAGCTTACTTTCTTGTCCATGTCCAATTCCGAAATTGAAACATATGCCAACTCCATGTAGCTTGATAGGAAGTATGAGCATCCAGTGAATGACATGCAACTATCCTCATCAAGTGTGGTCACAATCATCTCTTGCATCGCAATACCGAGCCAGATGATATGAGAGGCCAATATGTCGCAATCATCTCACAATTAGATGATATGAGCGACAATGTGCTGGACCGACAATGTTGCAACTCATTGCGGCTGCCTACGTACCTTTTCCTACTCTAAAGGGATCAAACACAGATCGTAGTTCATCCTCGAAGGGACCGAAACTTAAGCCAACTTATATTGCAAGGCTGTGGCCTAGAAATAATGATAATGGCTTAGTCCGTATAGGCCGTTTCGTCAAAATGCACAAAGGTTGCGCATTATCGGGTCCGCAACATGGCATAGTGATGCCTTCAGATCATATGCCCCATTGGTAAGTCTACGCAGCTATAAATGAGGCCTAAGCATCATTTACACCATTCTGGTTAAGCTATGAAGCTTACATGGCACATAGTCCGCATATGCACCTTCAAACAACTACCCCTCCCTATATATGTTTGATATTTCTACAACTTAAATGTCAAGTACCATTTTTGAGGTGCTTGCTTCATTATTCGTAGCCGTTTCCATGTATTTCTGAATAAACGACAATGATTGCTGAGTTTACTTCATTATTGCACAGTGATTGCGCAATATTTATTCCGGCGTACTGCACAATGATTGCGCAACATTCTCTCGGTGTATTGCACAATGATTGCGTAACATTTTCTCGGCCAGCCCTTTCTGGCCTGATGCACAATTGTTGTGCGATATTAGCTCTAGGACATATCCTGCATAATATGCAATGATTGCGCTAAAACTCCCAAGGCCATCTACCCAACTGGATTAATGCATCATGATGATGCGACATTATCCCTTGGCCAATATGCCTTCGAAATGCGCCGTACTTGACGCTATATTGTCTCTAGGTCAATGTTCCTCTTAATGCAACAGAGGCTTGAGATGAAGCTTCATCTCATGCCATGACGCATCTTTGAGCATGCGCCATGCTAAAATTCGGGATGTTACTATTGTGGTGGCTTCCATACATACTCAACTTCCACAATACATTCTTTACCATTTTCAAACACAACTGAGATGCAGTTCAGACTTTTGAGTGATTTCCATACAGACTTCTGCAAAAGACATCCTAGTTCTATCTACAATAGGTCCGTCTAGCAGTAAAGGCTTCCCAACAACAGTTGCAATAATGCTCAAACCTTCAAGGTTGAACGCATGAACAAGGAATTTTCAAATGATCACCTAGATATGGATAGCCTGAGTACTCTCTAATTCCTCTTCTCTTATTAGTTCCCAAGCTCCGAAAAAGAAGGGACTACCGGAAATAAACACATGACCATGTTCCAGTGCAGTACCATAATCTTCTTCAGGAGAGAAATTCAGGTGTGTTGTCTTCATGAATAGTAATACTGATTTCCCTTAATCTTCAAAGTTATTTTAATTGAGCTCTTCACAAAACTGAAAGGGAATCCACGCCCTACAAACCTACCCACCAAAAATTTCTCATATCCATAGCAGTAATATCTGCATCCTTAATCGATGCAACAAAAACTCCTTCTTTCACAGTAAGAGGAAGATAACTAAGATTAACAAAGGAACTAGGAAAAATTATTCTATAGCGATTTACAATACCGTACCATCTAGGTTGAAATTATTAATTGACCAAAACTATGTATAATGTTACCAGTAGCCTAGAATTAGAATAGGCAAAAGAGAGAAAAGCTCATCAACACTACTGATACCTGGATCTGGTGGAGCAGCATCCATGACCACCCAGAAAAGAAAACCCTAATCTTTTTGACAATGGTCAATCTCGCACGGCCCGGGATAGAGAGTTTTTTTGTTATACAAATATTATGTTATTAGTTTTCATTTTAGTAGTGTAATGACCCGTCCCTCCATCGATACTATCCCCACTTATCCACTTTGGTTATCCGGCAGTGTGGGGTTTTCAACGGGCATCGCTGCGGTCATCCGACAACAACTTCTCAGGAGGTCACCCATCCCTGGATTGCTCCCGCCCGAGCACGCAAATGCAAAGTTTTCTGCCAATTCTGGAGCCAATTATGATGAAAAGGCCTCGGTGTTAGGAAAGGACAAACCATTACTTATATTCCATTCGTCCAACCACTACCGAATAACGGGGTATTACAATACCACCACCTTAAAGTGGATCTGTCCTCGGCTCCTGAATATATATACAAGCCCAGATCTCCGACGTTCCCTGTCCCTCATGAGAAGCATCTGGACCAACCCCGTCCAGCGTACCTTCCCACCCTCGGCAGGTGAACCGTCGTCAGCTCTGATACCATTTGTAATGACCCGTCCCTCCACCGATACTGTCCCCACTTAGCCACTACGGTTATCCGGCAGTGTGGGGGTTTCAACGGGCATGGCTGCGGTAATCCAGCAGAAACTTCCCGGATGGTCACTCATCCCTGGATTACTCTCGCCCGAGCACGCTTAATTGCAGAGTTTTCTGCCAACTCTGGAGTCAATTGTGTTGAAAAGGCCTTGGTGATAGGGAAGGAAAAACCATTACCTATATTCCATTCCATCGGCGAAGCACTGCCGAAATCGCGGTATTACAGTAATCCAGGGATGGGTGACCATTCAGGAAGTTTCTGCTGGATTACCGTGGCGATACCCGTTGAAAATTCCACACTGCCGAATAACCGCAGTGGCTAAGTGGGGACAATATCGGTGGAGGGACGGATCATTACAAGTAGAGATACAAAATTCCATTTTTTCCAAAACTATCCATGAAGCAGCTAAAATTACTTGGAAAATGCTAATCAATGTTACAACTTGATTTCAATAGTTAAGAGTTCAATGCCACGTGATTTTTAGGAGAAAATATGAAAATAACTTAAGAGGAATTTACTAATCCATTAATTCCAATTAGACCAATTTCATTTTGTTTTTCTTTGGATGTGCGGTGTAATTATGTAGGGAGTAGTTTCAATGTACAAGAAGTTTTGTACATGCATTGTTAGCGATTATTTGTCCTACTTCACTTCAGGAGGACATTATAATTTATGATGTCCTTATAATTAATATTATCTAGGTTCATGCTTCATTTTGAAGTCTCAACACCATATCGGATCAGCCACTTTTTTTGCACTAGATAATGAGATATAACCGGTTGTGCGCTCCACTGCGTAGGATGCAGTCATTATTAGAGAGGTACAACACATTATGTTTCTTTTAGTTAAATTACCCACCATACACCACCTAGACAATTTCTATCACGAGTACATTTCGGCATCAACATAAACGTAACAACGCTTATGTTATTTCAAAACAGGATGAAGGAAAGGATTTGATTCCTATGACGGACATTGTGACGAAGTGTAAATATGCGATGAAGTTAGAAGTCAACGATAACTGGCTGCAGAATTGATTCGCCGTCGTTGACCGCTATCGGTGCGAGAAGGTTCCGCTCTGAGGTGGTTACGACTTTTGTAGAGATACTGAATTCCAAAAGATGTTTCACACGTTCAACATGCAGAATAAAGCATCTCTTACTAATTCATAGTGATTTAAAAATTCCTTTAAGATAACATTGTGCGCCTAACACAAGTCATGGACTTCCTACCGTCAAGAATGAAGTTCCATCAGATCTGAGAAAACCCTCCTAAAAAGGCCCCCCTGGAAAAAATGAGTTGAACCTCTCTGTTATGAAGGTTGAAAGGCCGGACATGATATCAAATATTCTTGCATTATGAACCATGTGAAATAATGTCCTGGTGTTTTCTTTATTCAAGTGTTTTTATTCTTTTCGCAATATAGTTTCTTACGTTTCCAGTCGTTGTGTAACAACAGGTACAGTCCTACGGTGATTCTTTGAACCTTTAGAGGTGAAAATGTATAGTACTAAATCCATGGGCTACTATTTGAATATCAATTGCGCTTTTTCATTGTAGGTTTATTGGTTTACACTCGGGTTTGCTCGTATAGACAGCTCCTTTTAACATTTTTATTTGAATTCTTTCAAGAAATTTGTGATGGCATAGGTTGTGTAGATAGGGGTTGTCTCAAAAATCTTTTTCTAGCTGTTTTCAAAGCTGTAAAAAATAAGAACTTCTCAGTGGGCGAGATGATTGATGGCAACAGATGGAACTGGACTTTTAAGAAAAATATGGATGTTAGTGAACGTTTGGAGTGGGAGTTATTAAGAAGAGATTTAGGCCAAGCGCCAGTGCTGGTGGAGGAGGAAGATTAGTTGAATATTTTGAATGATTTTAGTACCAAGAGATGTTATGAAGCTTTAGTTGGGGAGTTAGAGCAATGAAATTACCAGCAATTTCTATGGAGAAGTAACATTCCGCATAAAGTTAGCTTCATGTTGTGGGATGGATTCCAAAATGCCTTACCTACTCGAGTTATGCTACGACACAGGGGAATTCAAATTCAGAGTGAACTTTGCTTGTCCTGCAACGAGTAAAGGGAGACCGTGGAACATTACTGCATTGTAAGTTCGCTTTTGATATTTGGGATTGTTTCATTAAGTTATTCAAATTATCCTGGCCAATGCCTTGTAAGTTGTTGGGATTGTTTGAGGCTTAGTCTTTAAATGTCCTGCAAGGGAGAGGAAGGAAAATATGGGAGATTTTTCCGTATGCAATGTGCTGGAGGTTATGGAAAGAGAGAAATAATCGTTTCTTTGGCGGACAGAATTAGAGTACATCTGAGCTTATCGATTTAGTAAAACAAGTTTTGGTGGTTTGGTCGTGTGATTTGGACACTTTCAAGTTTGTAGTACCTAGTATGATTGGAGTAGTTAGGACATTCTCATGGGATCCTGATGGAGTTGAGACCGCTTGCATTCTTAGCCACTCAGATTTGGTTTCGCAGGTCTATTGAAGACTGTTCTTCTATCTGAAACTCTGTCTTCCAGACTGTGTGGGGAGTATAGCAACAAGTATATTGTCCACTGACATCTTGTTTGTGCTCTTATCCAACCTGCAGTTTGGATTTTGTCTCTAATGAGCTTTTCGCAGCTTGGTTTCCACAGCGTCCATGTTCTGCCGTTTGGTTTCCACAGCGTCCATGTTCTGCCGTTTGGTTTCCACAGCGTCCATGTACTACAATCTTTGGGTCTATTTACAGTTAGTATTTTCCACAATTAAGAAAAAGCTACATCGACAAACAATGATCTCTGCCGACTGATGTAGACATGGGTTCCTGAAGTTTTTTGCTTTTGTTTTCTGCCTGCAATAACGCTTTTCTCTGCAGCTATGTACTTTAAACTTAGCAGGTCTGTTTAGGGTCTATTTTTGTTTATGTTCTCTGTTGGGCAGTCCAACCTTTTTTTTAATATAACCTTATCATTCGAAGAAAAAAAAAGAAAAAAAAACATGTATATTTTTTTTTCTAAGAAAAAAAAAACAACGATAGTTTTTAACACTAATTGGAGTTATTTTGCATGCAAGGTTCTAACAGGTTTTCGAATCAAGCTTATTATAGGGGCGGCATGATTTATTAGAAGGGCAGAAGTGTGATAGTAATGTCCCTCTAATTGGTTAGGGGATGTCCAATAGAGGATGTAAATTGACTAGATTACCCTTTTCACTTTAAATGGACTAATTTGCCCATCCTTTTTTGGTTGAAAAGACTGAATTGTCCTCATCATATTTAAACCTAATGAATGGGAAGAGAAATCAAAATCAGTTTTTTTTTTCTTTTCATCTTCTCTTCTCCTCCATTACAACCGTAACCACCTCCATTACAATTGAAAACTTCATCGTCGTCTTCGATTAATCGGTGATTCTCAACATTAATAATCGTTGATTGAAGTCTATAACAGAGATGGGAAGAAGAAGAAAGTTGACGGAGATTCAACCGCCTCTAATCAAGAACATCCCTCAATCGGTGAAGAACATCAATTCCAAACACCTCAAGTGGAGAAATCAAGTTTAATGACTTATATGAGGTATGGTTTGAAAAACCCAGTTAGTATTTTGTTTATTGTGTTCAATTTAAGTGTATGCTCCATCAAAAATTAGGGTTTTAGGTTAAAAATAGATATTTGAATTCTGGAATTGTTGTTTCTACGGTTGGAATTGGTTCAATTACGAACCGTAACTGATGAATTTGATGCTTCTACGGTTCGTAACTATTGAATTCATCTCAAATACCAACCGTATGTTCTTGGGTCTGAGAATTTTGCTCAGTTACAGTTGATATTTGAAACCCTATTACGAACCGTATTTTGTCCTGCATGTCATTTTTTTTTCCAGTCGGTTCGTATTTGTGAGTTCGTTACCAACCGTATGTTATGTACGGTATGTAATTGTTTGTTGATTATCAACTGTAAGTAAGAGTTGTGTGACATATAGAATTTCGTTGTACGGTACAAAAGAGTATGAACCGTAGGATAGTTACGGCATGTATGGTTTATTGCGTCTTCAACCGTAAATCATCATGTGTCTCAAAAATTATTTTCAAGTTATTATACGTTTGAAGACGAAACCAAAGTTACCAACCGTAATTTTTTACGGTGCAAAAATAGTGCCAAGTTACGGACCGTAACTTTCTACGGTTTCTAACTAGGTTTAAGTTATGTACCGTAACTCTTCCACGGTTTGTGTTGAACATCAAATTACAAACCGTAATTTGTTTTGGTCACAATTTTTTGGGTTTATTTGTTTCTATCTTGTTTGTTCAACCTTTAAGAAATCATACAAATGTATTGCTTGTGTAGGAATCCTGATAGGGTGAAGAATAAGAGAGGGAATAACTTAACTCCGATTGATCATACACGCACCCCTCGCGGTGACAAGCATTTAGGGATAGATCATAGAGGTGTCCCCAATAATGCGAAGAAGAAGAATCAATTTGATATTAGGTTTAGAGACCCATCTGTAGGTAACTCTGGGGTTGAATTATAAGGAGATGAACCTAATGATCAAGAAATTGAAGATGTGGGAGTTGAAAAGAACCGTGAAGAAGTTGATGATGAAGAAAATGAAGAAATTCCTGATGAATCCAATGACAAAGAAGATGAGGAAGAAGAAGGAAATGATGAAGAGGAGGGGGACGAAGTAAGTGATGAACATGAGGAAGAGGAAGCAAATGATGAAGAGGGAGTACAAAACAAGGGGAAAGAAATCCAGATCCAGCTAAACCAGTTAAAGAAAAGAAGCCGAGAAAGGAACCCGCACCAAAAGGGTTGCATATTCCTAAAGGAAAATAGTTGTTATTGCCACGGAAGAAGAATAAAAGACCTTGGGGCGAGGCACCAGATAAGTCATCAATCTTATTTGGTTATACCAATTCCTGGGCCACAAAAGTCTGTGAGACTAGGGTATATTTCTCTTAACACATTGTTATAATTTATTTCGATTTTTTTTTTGTATTTATGTATATTTGATTAATCTCAGTTTAACAAAATATGTTTGTATTTTTGATTAATACAAATAACTAGTATTTATATTTGATTAATCTCAGTTATTGGACATTTGGTTAAGAAATATTTGAACATTTGTTCGCCCTAATGTTTGATTAATCCAATGACAAAGAAGATGAGGAAGAATAACTGAGATTAATCAAATACTAGTTATTGGACATTAGGTTAAGAAATATAAATACTAGTTATTGGACATTAGGGCGAACAAATTTCTCAAGCGTCAAAGAGCTAGTTATTGGACATTAGGTGAAGAATGTGCTGATGTTCGTACTCTAGTGGCAAGTTCAGGATTAGGGCCTGGAGTTTTGAATACCCAATCGGAGTATGATAGTGTTGTGGTATCTGCCTTCAGGGAATGATATTGGCCAGAAACCGATACTTTCATCTCCTATTTGGAGAGATGAAAATAATACCGGACGATGTGAAGCAAATTCTTGACTTGGAAGTTGAAGGAAAATCTGTGTATCAAGGTTTCGATAACATGTATTGGAATGATCTTCACAGCCTTGTTGAGGAAACACTTGGGTGGGATAAAGACGAGACCGAGATGGAGTTTATGTTGGCTGGTAGTTATGACCCCTCGAAACCAAACAATGTTTCCAAGGTAAAGAAGTTGTTGTTGAATAATTTGAAGACGAAGAGCTAGGCGTACAGCCACATCGTATTTGTTGTATTCTATTGGGACCATATTCATGCCCGATAACTCGGGAAATAGGGTGAATGTTCATTACCTACAATTGTTGAAGGATTTGAAGAAGACCAGAGAGTATTCGTGGGGCACCGCCACGCTCGCATATCTACTTGAAAGTCTAAGAAAGGCCTCGAGGGTTAGGATCTACTGAAATTGTTGGGAATGTTGCGCTTCTAATGGTAAGTTTGGTTACATTTTATCATTTTTTATATTATGATTGTTTGTTATATTTATCTTTTGTAGTCATGTCCCAATTGCTTAAATTGTTTTATATTTTTCTAGGCATGGGTGTATGACCACTTTACGATCCTGAGACCTTCTACTGAATGGGAAGAACATGATCATCGACCTACATGAAAGAAGTTTATGTTCACTAGTGGACAAAAAAGGAACAAAGAAGCGAGGCTCATTGAAGTGAGGCAGGAAATAAATGCTTTCACTGTTGAAGATGTTATCTTTGACCCTTATTTGAGGATTGTAAATGGAGTTGATGCTCGTCGTTTCACACAGACCGCAGGCTACAATGGACCGTTGTATCAAGCCACAAGTTATGTTATGACCAATCCTCGTTGAACTCTACGCCAAATTGCTCATATTCAAGAAAAGGTCGTTAAGGAAAACTTCAAATTATCCAAGGATGGATCCGAGACAAAAGGCCCCACTATTGTACTCAACTACCGACCAACTCCGATGGTTGATGTTTGGAACAACCGCCATCAACAAAAATACCAACTCGAAGTGGGAGAGGCAACGACTTGTAGAAACACGAAAGAAGTCATTGATGATTACATAGATTGGTATTATCATTTTGGTCATCCACATGTGATTAATAATGATCCGGAGGCCCAACCACTTATTCAAAAGGCAATAGAAAAAAGGAAGGCTGCCGAGGAGAGAAAGGAGACAAAGGGATTATTTGGTATGACTTGGAAGAAACTATATTTCATGTCGGTACGTAACTTTGTTATCCTCATGACTTGGAATTTAGTTCTAATTTATATTATGTATTATGGAATAATCTCTTAAGACTCTTTTTTATGTGTGAATAGAAGAGCGAGGACAAAAGTTGGCTAATAGTATGACTTCATGCATCCGTGTTAATGGTGTGATTGAAGCTCCTCAACAAAGGACCTTACAAGATAAAATAAGGAACATGCATGATCCAACCAGGAAAGAATTGTACGAGGGGTTGGTCACGGAAGAAAGAGGCTTAAAGAGGGGCAGAAAGTCCATTGGAGGTGCGAGTACTAGCCATAGTCAACCGTCATCTAGCAGCGAAGAGATGCTTTTGGAAGAGGATGTTCATGGTGTGGGTACTATCCAAAGAGGTGGTCGCGGTGGTCGTAGTGGCGGTGGTCGTCGTGATGGTCCTCGCACTCGTGGTGGTGGTACCACCAACAAAAGAGGTCGTCGTCGTCGTCCTTAATTATGGTTGTGTGGAATTTGATAGAAGGACAACTTTTTATTTCTTAGCTTTGTGTGGATTGTTTTTAGTTTATGGATATTATCAAGAACTAATGGTTGTGTGGTTAGTTTTTAGCTTATGGATATTATCACGAACATTTTATGAATTGTGTGGTTGTGGATTTTAGATTATGAATTACTTGGAATGAATTAACATGTTATGAACTGTGTGGTTAGTTACTGGTTGACTGATAAAATTGAGATAGCTCTCAAGTTACCAACCGTAACTAGTTTAGCCACAAAATGTTAAGTTTTAAGGTAGTTACGGTTGGTAATAAAATACCCTTACAAACCGTAGACAACTTACGGTTAGTAACGACAATAAAGGCCAAACCGTAGTGAAGTTACGGTGTGTATTATTTTTGCATTATCAACCGGAAATTATCCTGGAACTTTTGAGATTTGGAGAGGTTACATTTACGGTTGGTAAAGAAACAACCTAATCAACCGTAACCCTGGTATAACAAAAATTTTGCAGAGTTACGGTTGGTAAATGTAATTGAGAAGTGAACCGTATCCCTGACAATTACTTTTTCATCAGAGTTACGGTGTGTAGAATTCAAGGACATACCAACCGTAACTTTGATGAAAAGTCAATTTTCAGGGTTACGGTTTGTTACTATATTTTAGTTACCAACCGTAACATATTTATTTCCTGGATATTCATGAGCTTATCTACTGAGTTGTCATTGTTTGATTTGAAAATATAGCCGTTGAAATCTTCAACGACTATATTTTCAAAAAATAGATCCGTTACATAATACAAAAAAACGAATTTATATATATATCCATTGTTTGTATATATATATATATATATATATATATATATATATATATATATATCCTCCTCACTAAATATTACACCACCACGTGAATCATCTCCTACTTTACCTTAAAATATATTATGGATCCAAACCCTGAATTTACATTGGAAGAAGATTTATGTATTTGCCGCAACTATGTTGTATGTTATCTAAAAAGAGGAGAAGAACGACGTCGATGTGGTTTTGTGAGTACAAGTTATTTGAGAACTCTTTTTGAAAACTTTTGTTCCGAAACAGGTAACCCTAATCACCGCGATGGAATTATGTTGTATGTTCGATATGGAACTATTCGGGATAACGTTCAAGAATTTATGGCATTAGTTCGTATTATGGGTCAAATACGATTAAGGGGTGAAACTGACGCTGAAGTTTTAGAGAGCTCTATTCAAGAATGGAGACGATGGAAAAGGTCGAGCTTTCAATACTTACCTCAATTCAACATCCTTAAAGACTTCTATCGCATTCGTAAACCGGGATATTAGTACCATTTTAAGTCGCACGAACGAATGAGTTGTAATGTCATTTATATTTGTAATAGATTAATGGTTGTAATGTTGATTTAGTAATGAAGATGGTCTAATGGTTTTAAATGACTTACATCTGGTTGGCCTTAGTTGTAAGTGTTAGTTACGGTTGATAACAACATTATAGGAACCAACAGTACATTACAATGGTAGTTATAGTGTGTTTGTGTATGTTTTTACGGTTTGTAGCTTCATTATCGTGACCAACCGTAAATGACAACGACAGTTATAATTGGTTTGTGAAGGTAGTTATGGTTGATAACTGCATTATCGTTACCAATCGTACGTAACTACGGTTCGTAATTGAACTCTTTTACAAACCGTAAATAACCCTGAAACTTGAATTCTACCCAAATTTAATTTAACAAAATACTTCATTCATAACGGGAATCAAATAAATATGATATTGCCACTTTTAATCACATCAAATTTAGTCAAAATACCAATACACAAAATATAAAATGTTTTTCAACACCCTTCACAACATTTACGCATCTTCATCATCGGTCATAACTATGAATTGGGATGGAAAGGAATGTATAATGGCCTTCCATAATTCAATCCTAGCCTCAAATCGATTGCACCAAGACTTGGGGAGTTCACCGTCACAATCAAATTCCATCCTCAAAGGAGGTAATGGGATTCCTTCTTGCAATTGGAGGCCCATATAATGATTTCCATGCACGTGCCCCATGACAATTGTTTTTGTTGTTGACAAATCTTCATCAAACGGTATTCTTGTTGGTGCAAATGTATAACTCATGTCTCTGGAGATTAAATGAATGACGCAATTGAATGAGTTGGCGAGGAGTTGGCCACATATAGGCATGCGCATCCAATATTCGCCTGTCAAACATACATTGCCGATTAACCGCCTTTCCCATTCCGCGAAGGTCTCATTTAACACCTCATCAGTTTCATCTCTTTCAACTCTCATCATTGGCTTATAGAAGTTGCGGTGACCACGTAGTCCCATTAAGCATTTTTTCCTTACGTAAGTAACTTGGTCACAACCCCACTCTTTCGCATCTTCAAAGGGTCCAAGTTGATCCATGAAGACGTGGTAACCACAATTTCCATCACCATGAACATTATTTGTGGCCTTGATATAATCACGAATATAGTCGGGGAAAAAAAGAAGGTAAATTTCATAGAGAATGTAATAGTTCCGGATATATCGACCATTCTCATCTCTAGGTGGTGGTTTAGGCACTCCTTTTATAAGAAGCGTCTCCTTCTCCTTCTCACCACTTGATGGAATGTTTTCAACCATCGGACTATTTCCATTGTTCCTTGCTAATTATTTAAGACCAACTTTACCAACAAGTTTTTTTATTGAACTAACTTGGGAGGAAACCTCGGAACCGACAAAAGAACCTTTACCTTTAACTCCATCATCGTTTTTTGCACTTTCTTTGCAACCATTTCTTTTAACAGCAACTTTGCTTCTTTGAAGTTGTTTGGAGCGAAATACCAAACCTTTTCCTTTAACATCAATTTTGCTTGTTGAACTTTCTTGGGTAGGAAGCTCGATACATTTTTCTTGTACATTTCGACGGCTTGGTTCCGCTTGACCTCTTTTCCGTTTGTTTCTACCTTGAATATCATCCTCTTCCATCCATCTCATCCTCCGCTTCATATTCCTTTCTCAACCATTCATAACCCGAAGGATCTCTTTTCTTTGATTCTTCCGCCAATTCCCTTGCGGTTTTATTTCGGACGTAACTCTTTTTTTTGGTAGGAGGCCTCCCCTTACTCTTCCCTTTTGGTGGTTCCTTGACCCCGGCTTAGTGTAGCATATTTCTCGGCTAGAGCTCTTCCAATCTCGGTATCGCCAAACGTTCCTCCAAAATCTCGATCAATTATTGTTTCACGGAATGATAATTGTTGCCAAAAGGGGTCAACATCTTGAATCGGGATCACTTTGACTTGTCATGTTTGGACAAACACACTCTTCTTCATAATCCCCCAATTCAAAATGTTGTACTTCATACATTATCTTATCAATTGTGCGGTGCGAAACTAAATGTAATTCCCCTTAGCCACGAATTGTCTAACCATTTGGTGTGTAGTTTACTTTTTCTTTTTTCAAAACACTACGTAACTCTATCATGATCACGGAGAAAATAAGCATTCATGGCTTCTAATAACGTAACTAACCCACCATTACAACTATGAATTTTTTTTCTTCAACCGGTTGTGAGATGACTCCGCCGTGCTTGTAGCTTGGTTGTTAAAGTGCCTATATTGGTTAGTGAACGCTGCTACAAACTTCTCTTTGTGCGGATCCAACCAATTATCCAACAAATACTTCACGACACTTGGATAACTTATTTTCGAATGGCCACTAACATACGAGCTCTATCCTCATATTCATCCACGGTGATAGAATGTATCAAGCCTCTCCACTCCATTTTGAAACTATCCCATTTTAGTTCCACCAACTTGTCATCCTTCGTATATTTCTCCTTGGCTTCGTCTTGTTGATGTAACAGTAGTTTCTTTATTCTATCCATTTCGCTTTTGTTGGTTGGATGGACAATGCACATGCACTTAGTTTCAATACTATTCCACAAGTGGAACGTGGAAAGAAGGTTATGAGATTCCGGGAAAACCATCTTTATTACATTCAACAAAGCTTGTTCCTTGTCGGTAATGATCACATTTGGAGTGTATCCCTCTACGTATAATAGCTTCACTTGGTTTAATGCCCACATATAGCTCTCTTCAAGCTCATTCTTCAAGAAGCAAAAACCATCACTAAAAGGAGCATTTGTAGAAGTTTGCCCAACAATGTTAAACAACGACATCTCAGACTTGTTGGTTTTGTATGTGCAATCCATTAGAAGCACTTGATGAGAGCACCGTGCCAACTTTACAAACTCGGGATGAGCGAATAAAAGATGTTTTATTCGTCCTTTCTCATCTTCATCGTGGAAAACCGAGTAATTGTGCGCCTCCCCCAAATGCCTTAATTGTTGCATTTCGTTCCTTTGTTCCCATTTATTATTCTTCAATTTTGTTCTTGCGTTGTAGATGTTAGGAAAAGTAGAAGCATTTTGTGGGTTTCTTTCCTTTAAGTGAGCGAGGATATCAATGGACTCCATACGAATTTATGTCAATGACTCTACGATCTTCTCTTATTCTTCAATAAGGCGTCCAACATAAGAGTGTGTTAGCAAACTATCTGGTATAGGGTGGTTATGACAACCGCATACAACTTTCTCCAAAAACCACTTTTTTGCCGCGTTCCTTTTAAATTGAAGCTTGAAGGGGCATCGGGTCTTCTTAGAGAAAGTAGTCATCTTCCTCTTTGTCTTTGCTTCGTGCACGGTACCTTTTTTTTGCGTGACTTCTATGTTTTCCACTACACTCGCAAACCATTTGAAAGGCAATATCACTAGTGGTACCGTTACAAACTATGATCCACTTAATCAACTTGCCTCGTTCTCTAGCCCACTTCTTTGCATCTTCTTTCTCATCCCATGTCTCCTCGGTTAAATAGTGAAAGTTAGAATCTTCGGTGAGAATTTCATTTGCTAAAGGTTGTTCATCCATTAGGGGAGGTACATCCACGACCTGGACAAAAATATACCAACATTCGTCTAAACGAGGCAACAAACGAAAACGTATACAAAGGTATGGTTGGTAGCGAAGAAGTATAAACAAACCGGAAGAGTGTTACAGTTTGTAACTTTAATCCTATACAAATCGTAGAAAACCTACGGTTGGTAATTGTCATATTCTAACAAACCGTAAGTTCATCAAAAGAAAACTAAAACACACAGTGTAACTTACGGTTGGACATGAAAAGTCAATAAAACACCGTAGCCGAATTACGGTTGGTCTCGATTTATATCTTATTAACCGTAAATAGTGCAGTAAATACTCCCATGCACATGATGAGTTACGGTTGGTAACTATTGCAGGACATTAGCAAACATAAGTATCCTACGGTTCGTAATGAAACAAATTATGCTAACCGTAACTGGTATTATTTCTGGGTTTTCCCCAAAATTCAACCAGTTACGGTTGGTATTCGAAACTTTACGTACCGTAACATATACTTAAGGTTGGTCACAAGCTCAACTACAACTGTATGTTCTTCTGAAATTTTATAAAATTTGATTTTTTTACGTACTTTAGAGAATTTTGAGCAACAAAAATCTAATGGGAACTAGTTTAGAAGTATATGTGGTCATTTTCAGTGCTGGGTTCTTCACTTTGTTGGTTAATTTCTTCAATTGGTTGGGATTAACCTTCAATTTGGGTTAAAACATCTACACCATCTAACAAATACTCCATATCAGGATCTCCATCAAGAGGTATGTAGTACTTGTTTTCTCTATCATATAGAGATTCACCCACCTCAAATTTGCAACTGGAATCACTCATTTTGGTTGAGTGAATCAAAATCTAGGGTTTCACAAATATCATATAAGTTTTTCTTTTTCTTCTCCTCTAAACTTTTTTTTGTTTTCTAACTCTAAAAATCTGATTTTGGTTTTGATTTTGAGTTAATATAAGTGAAATTAATCATTAACACTAAACTTGATTATCATCACTAAAATAGGTTATCAATTATGAGGGTTAATTTGTCATTTCCAAATTTTTTTTGATATGGGACACCTTGAATGATCATGTAATGACCTTTTTTGTCCTATTAGAATGTTGCCCCTCTAATAAACCATGCCGCCCCTATAATAAGCATCTTTCGAATATTTCAGACCCCAAATATGGGTTGGGAACATTTTTTTTGCTGGTCACTCAACCAAAAGAGAAAACTTCATTTTGGTTGGTCTGTTCAGTTAATAACTGAATCGAAATGCTCATTTAGAAAAACCACAGTGGACGATCAAACCCATAAATATGGTCCAGAAACGAGACACAGTGGGACGGACTAAAGAGTAAAAGCTGGACCAAAACCAAATCCCAGACTATATTTGGTCTGGGACCAAGAACAAAACCAAATATATTCGAGCGAACGTATAAAGTGATCAGATGATAGGGAGGATGTATAAAGTGATCATGTGATGTGGCGGATGTATAAAGTGATCCTGGTTGATGGGGAGGATGTATAAAGTGATCCTGTGATGGGGCGGATGTATAAAGTGATCCTGGTTGATGAGGCGGATGTATAAAGTGATCCTGTGATGGGGCGGATGTATAAAGTGATCCTGATGTATACTATTTTCCCAAGCGAACATTATATATGTGCTCAACCAAATTTACTCTTCCACCCTAGTGTAACACCACGGACTAAACTCAAATTTTATCGTTTTTTATGGTCTTTGGTCTTTGGTTTTGATCGCACCATTGCAGTTGCTCTTAGTTATCTTTTCATGTATTTGACACGAGTATATGTGGAAGTTCATATGCATCGTATAGGTTGTTGGTTAATCTTCAATATAGAAATCACCAAAGTTGTGGTTGATCATATGAGAAAGATTAGAGCTTGTGTTTAGTTTTGAGAGATTTTCTAAACATCAATAAAGAGAGTTGTCTTTATATAAGCTAAGTTTCATCTTGCAGTTTCCATTAATTGGTATCAGAGCTTGTTTCTGAGCCATGGCAAACGAAACCACCATTGTGGGTGCAAAACAGTTCACGCCACCATCAATACAAGTTCCAATCCTCAACGCCACAAACTACACAGTATGGGCCATGAGAATTAAGGTACTGATGAAAATCTACAAAGTTTGGGAAACAATTGATCCTGGTACATTGGACCCAGACAAAAACAATGTTGCCATTGGATTACTCTTTCAAGCAATACCGGAATGTCTTGTTCTACAAGTTGGTGAACAGGAAACTTCAAAGAAAATTTGGGATGCAATAAAGGCACGTAATCTCGGAGCTGATCGAGTTAAAGAAGCCCGTCTGCAAACCTTAATGTCTGAATTTGAAAGAATGAAGATGAAAGATACTGATACTATTGATAGCTTTGCACGAAAGCTATCAGAGATAACCTCAAAAGCTGCGTCACTTGGACAATCCATTGATGAAGATAAACTGGTAAAGAAGTTTCTCAATAGTTTACCAAGATCCAAGTATATTCATATCATAGCTTCTCTCGAACAAGTCTTAGATTTAAAGAAGACTAGCTATGAAGATATAATTGGAAGATTAAAAGCATATGAAGAAAGAATCCTTGATAAAGAAAACAATGGAGAAAATCAATGAAAACTCTTGTACACAAACTCTTACCAACAAAACTCTGCGACAAGAGGAAGAGGTCGTGGAAGAGGTGGTAGAGGAAACATAGGCCGAGGAAGGGGAGGAAGGTTTAACTCACAAGATAGAACAACAAGTCAGAATGATCAAAACCAAGGGAAAGAAAAGAAGGATAGATCAAACATTATTTGTTACAGATGTGATAAACCAGGACACTTCTCCTCTGTATGCCCTGAAAGAATAAAAAAGATAGAAGAAACAAACAAGAATGAAACAAGGGAAGCATATACAGCTTTTTTCATGCACGAAGTTGTATTCTTAAACGAAGGGAAACTAATACCAAAGAATTATGAATCAAAGGATGGTGAAGAAGGAATCTGGTATTTAGATAATGGAGCCAGCAATCACATGACTGGTAAGAGACACTACTTTTCTGAACTCAATGAGAAAATCAAAGGACAATTGAAGTTTTGGGATGGATCTTCTGTAGAAATTGAAGGGAAAGGATCAATTATATTTCAGAGCAAGACCGGAGAACAGAAGCTTGTCACAAACATCTACTTCATCCCAAACTTACAAAGCAACATTCTAAGTTTAGGACAAGCTACAGATGTTGGATGTGATGTTAGAATGCGACAAGATTATCTAACAGTTCATGACCCAAGTGGAAGACTTTTAGTTAGAGTCTCACGCTCACAGAATAGACTCTACAAGATAAGTCTCATGATTGGAAGGCCATTGTGTCTGAATATGAGACTGGAAGATCAGACATGGAAGTGGCACGCAAGGTTAGGACACATAAGTTTTAGAACTTTAAAGGCAATGTCTCAGAACAAGATGGTTCGAGGGCTACCACAGATAAACGATGAATCAAGGATCTGTGAATCATGTTTAGTTGGGATACAAACGCGTCAAGGTTTTCCAAAAGCAACAACACTCAGAGCCTCCAAGCCATTAGATCTTCTTCATGCTGATTTATGTGATCCTATTACACCATATACACCACAACAAAACGGAGTGGTGGAGAGGAGAAACAGGACTCTAATTGAGAATAACGAAGAAGTAGAAGAAGAAGAAGAAGAAGAAGAGATCGATGAAATAACTCAACCCATTCCACTGCGAAAATCAACAAGACAGATACAAAAGCCACAGTATCTGGAGGATTATGATCTTCAAGCTGCAGAAGAATGTGAGATTATGCTACTTTCTGTTAATGATGAACCAAGGAATTTTCAGGAAGCAAAGGTCTCGACTAAATGGACACAAGCATGTAGAGAAGAAATTATTTCAATCAACAGAAACAAGACTTGGTTTCTAGTTGATAAGCCAGGTGGGGTAAAAGTGATTGGTCTTAAGTGGATCTTCAAAATAAAACAGAATGCTGATGGTACTGTCAATAAATACAAAACAAGGCTTGTAGCTAAAGGATATGTACAAGAATCAGGCATAGATTCTGATGAAGTTTTTGCACCAGTTGCTAGACTAGAGACAATTCGTCTCTTAATAGCAGAAGCAGCATCAAACTCATGGGAAATTCACCATTTAGACGTTAAGACAGCATTCTTACATGGTGAATTGCGAGAAGATGTGTATGTTGAACAACCAGAAGGTTTTGAAGTAAAAGGACAAGAGCATAAGGTTTATAAGTTATCAAAAACTCTATATGGTCTAAGACAAGCTCCTCGAGCCTGGAATACAAAGTTAGATCAAATCTTAAGAGAAATCAGATTTGTTAAGTGCTCTAAAGAAACATCAGCACACATAGGAGAAGAAAAGGGAACGCTTCTTGTGATTGCAGTCTATGTAGATGATCTATTTTTGACTGGCAACTCCCTTAAGGTGATCAATGAGTTCAAGAGAGAAATGTCATCAAAGTTTGAGATGTCAGACCTCGGAAAACTCACTTATTACCTTGGCATACAAGTCCATCAAGGAGTATATGGGATTCAGATTAAACAAGAAGCTTATGCAAGGAGAATACTGAAAGAAGCAGCACTTGAAACTTGTAATCCAACTAAGATACCAATGGAGTTTGGACTTAAAGTTTCAAAGGCACAAGAAGAAGCTGAGATTGATCCAACGAGTTATAGAAGAAATGTTGGATGCCTTAGATACTTGTTACACACAAGACCAGACTTGGCTTTCTCTGTGGGAGTAGCAAGCCGTTATATGCGGAGTCCACGCAAGTCTCATGGTGATGTAATAAAGCAGATATTCAGATATCTAAGAGGAACAATCATCTAAGGATTGAAGTATGGTCGAGGAGGATCAAAAGAAATTGTTGGGTATAGTGACATCAGTCATAATATTGACCAAGATGACGGAAAAAGTACAACTGGTCATATATTTTATCTAGGTGAAGCACTTATTACATGGTGTTCACAGAAGCAAGACAATGTAGCCCTCTCATCCTGTGAAGATGAGTTTATGGCCGCAACAGAAGCAGCTAAATAATCAATATGGCTTCAAGAACTGTTGGGTGAAATCAAAGGAAGAGAACCTGAAAAAGTTCTCATCAAGATTGATAATAAGTCTGCAATTGCACTCACTAAAAATCCACTGTTTCATGGGAAGACGAAACACATTCACAAAAGGTATCATTTCATACGAGAATGCATCGAGAAGGAGGTCATTAACGTAGAACACATACCTGGAACTGAGCAGAAGGCAGATATATTGACAAAGGCATTAGCTCGGATCAAGTTTGAAGAAATGAGACAACTGATTGGAGTACAAGATATGTCACGGGTAAGGTTGAAGCTTAACGGGGAGAATGTTAGTTAATCTTCAATATAGAAATCACTAACAAGTTGGTTAGGATAAGAATAGGAAATACATGAAGTTCTAAGAATTAGGAGCTAGCTGAGTTCTAAGAAAAGGAAAGACATGTAATAAGGTAATAGGACTAGGAAAAGGAATTCATAGTTCTGTATATATATGATCACCAAAGTTCTGGTTGATCATATGAGCAAGATTAGAGCTTGTGTTTAGTTTTGAGAGATTTTCTAAACATCAACAAAGAGAGTTGTCTTTATATAAGCTAAGTTTCATCTTGCAGTTGCCATTATAGGTATCTTTTTTTTATGTCACTTGACATGAATATACGTGGAAGTTCATATGCATCAGAATTATTTAAAAATATAATAAAGAGAGCTGATGTGTTACATTAAAAAAAGATTTAGTCAATGGTGAGTTCTAATATCGAAAATAATAATTGTTACGTTAAAACAAATCCGTGCAGTCAACTGCGCACATTCCTTTCAGTATATCATCGGGTCATTGAGTTGTAATTCACACAAAGAAACTTTATTCCATCTCTTTTACGGGGCAACATAACTGGTCATGCATGGTTGCTCCTTTGTAATATTAGATGAGTTCATTCAATAACTAAGAATTAAACATAACTAAGGATAGTGCATGTGGGTGGTATGTGGGTGGGGTGGGGGTGGCGGGGGGAGTCCGCTTGCTCAAACCTATGTAATGTGAAATGAAATGACCACACATTGCACATCACTCTGAACATATACATGGCACACAATGAACGAGTAGTCACTAAAACGGTGACATGGTAATGCTCGTTACCATCTCCAGGCCTCACATATTACATTTTCGTTACCATCTCCAGGCCTCACATATTACATTTGGAGACCACTATAACTACCAAACAGAACTAACCTGTCATTTAGATTGTTGATATATATACTTTTAATTTCCAATATAGAAACTTCTAGGATATGTTTTCGGACAACGAGATACCAATTCATTTTGTTTGCACCTCCCTAACTAAGAGTACTGCGCATAATTGGATTGTCTCTGCTTAAAACGTGTTAATGGTGGATTGACAGGAAAGAAGAAAACGCCATGAAAGCATATTTTGGGCACCAAATCGCTAAGATATACTCCATGAGGTTTCCCTAAGCGGTAAAACAACCCCAAGTCATATCCTAGTTCGATCATAAAGGAAAAAAAAAAAAAGAGTGCGGAAAACCCAAGAAATAGTTTTCTATATACAGTACCATCCATGCGGAGCCAAGATAAAGGATTCTCACAAATGGATCCCCGTATGTTATATTAAGGAATACTTAAGCGCCGTCTGAGACTAAATGCAGTAATGTTAATGCGCCTTCTTTTTTTTAACATGTACTTTCATCTTCATTCCTGCAGCGCAATGGCCTGGTAAGCTACAAATAAAGTAATTAATTCCTTTTTTAAGCAGTATCTTGTCACTTCCTGACGACACTGCTTTGGCTGATTCCGTTGCAGAGACCTTGCATTTTCTGTATCCAGCAGCATCAACTCGAACAATGTTGTGTGCTCCACGAGAGTACTTAAAATCTGTATTATCATCAAGGTAAATTCATTCCCGAATTAAAAAGAGCTCCATTAAGTTATAGCGTTAATGTCTTGATAGATTAGAATTACTTACGAAGAGTATCTCCTGCAGCAAAGGATCTGTGAAGAGCCCATATATTATACGATGATTTTGAAGGGAAACGCCATCCTCGATCCCCACCGACAATATGATTCCTTGAGGCGTTAACGTAAACAGAGATTGATGAAAACCCGATAATTAGCAAGTAGAAACTGATCACTGCAAGATTGCTTGCTACTGATGCTTTCATGGCACCTATTGATCGTCGAAATCAACTATTCGTATCTACAATCAGCTGAATGATTGGCTTCCATCTCTAGAATCCCCGGCTACAGATAGTATATATATATATGTACAGAAGTACTAATACGACTGGGAATAGCTAATTAAGATCTTGTATACCCCGGCAGGAAAGTTCCAATGGTGCATGCATGTGGGGTAGGGTTGACTTAAAATTGTTTTCTCCATTGTTAATTTATTGTTACCGAGTTTAATAACTTCTATGGAATGCTTTAAAAAAAAAAGAAAAAAAACCTTCTATGGAAGTTGTTTCCTTCCATTAAATAATCAAACAACAAATAGTTGTCGGCTAGTCTGAATTCTGAGCACATAAAGAGGTCGGTTTACTTGACCAATAGAACTTCTGTAGTGTGTGTTAGGACTACATCTACGACATGATAGGAAAACTGATGTTTTAGAATGAGTTACATGTAGAATGTTTGTATTCTAGAAAACTCTCAGATAGGTAATATTTGAGATACAAGTTGTTAAAGTTTGTATATATATGCTCTCCCTGTATACTCGAATATTATTGAATCAATAAGAAATTATAATTCTCTTAACTCTTCTATCTCTTCTAAACTCTACCGTGTCTTTCTAAACCTAAACAAAACCTAAATTTGACTTGGTATCATCCTTGTCGATCCTCCATGTCTTCCGCAGCTTCTACCGATTCTACTATCTCTACCGTTCTCAATTCATCTCAATCACTAATGGCCTCATCTATATTTTCTCAACCTCATCATATCATCACTGTCAAACTCGATGACACAAATTACTCTCTATGGCGTGCTAAGTTCTTACCATATCTTCAAGGGTACGAACTTGACGGTTTCGTTAATGGTGAAAAGCCTTGTCCTGCTGCAACTCTTCCCAACCCTAATCCTGATTTTGCTGCATGGAAGAAACAAGATCGTATTTTTTACTTGGCTGGATTTTTTCCTCTTTAACCCCTGCTGTATTGAGGCATGTTCACCGCCTTACAACTTCTCGTGAAGTTTGGACTTCTCTTGAGTCCTTGTTTGCCTATAAATCTGCTGCTCATATTCACCATCTCCAATGTGAACTCCGTGCTTTGAAGAAAGGATCACTCTCCATGAGATCATATATTGATCGTGCTCGAGACATAGTTGATAGTCTCGCTGCTGTTGATACTACTGTCACCACTATAGAACTGCGCCATTGTATCCTTGCAGGCTTGGATTCATCATACGATCCAATTGTTACCTTCCTGACCACATCCATGGCAGCTATGACCATTGAAGATTTTATAACTTACCTTCTTACCTTTGAGTTACAGATGGAACAACAGCACAAGCCTTTAATCTCTCAACCCGTTGCCAATGTCGCTTCTTCTACAAGGTACCCTGCATCAAACCCTAATTCTTCTCAACGCAGTAATACTGGACAGACACAGAATGTCGGTTCTCGTCGGGGAATAGTTTGTTATCTCTGTGATAAGCATGGACATCTTGCACCTCTATGTTGGAAGCGGTTTGATCGTACATTTCGACCTCAACCACCTCGTCATCCACCATCATCTACTGGAAAATCTTCTACGGCTCCTCGTGCTTATGCTGCTCAAGCGTCAAATTATCCTTCCAGTGCTCCGTGGGTACCAGATAGTGGATCTACCGACCATATAACTAATGACCTTTCGAGACTAGATATTCATTCAGAATATAGCGGCCCTTATCAGATCAAGTTGGGTAATGGTGATTCTATTCCAATCTCTCATGTTGGTTCATCAATTTTAGGCACGCCTGATCGTAAGTTATACCTCTCCAACACATTGTATACTCCCCATATTTCTCATAACTTGTTGTCTGTTTCTCGACTTACAAGTGATAATAATATGTTGTTTGAATTTCACCATGACTATTGTCTTGTAAAGGATCGGTGTACAGGGAAGGTTCTTCTACGCTGCCGTAGGGTGGGTGGTTTCTATGAACTAGATGCTTCGTCAGTTTTTCCAAAAGCTTGTGTCGGTGAAAGAGCTGGTTTACATAATTGGCACTCTAGACTAGGACATCCTATGATGCGAACTGTGCGTCATATTATTTCAAAGTTTTCTCTTCCAGTTTCTAGTAAAACTATAACTTTTTTCTCCTCTTGTCATGAGCATAGAAGTCATAAGTTACCCTTTTCTTCTAGTATGACTAAATATTTGCATTTCTTAGACTTAATTGTTTCAGATGTCTGGGGTCCTTATCATATTTTGTCTAATGAAGGTTATCGTTACTATATTATTTTTATTGATTCCCACAGTCGTTTCACTTGGATGTTTCCTTTATCTCACAAATCCGATGTCTATTCCATCTTTCTTGTGTTTCAGAAACATGTTGAAAATCTCTTTAATCGGAAAATTAAAAGTTTTCAGTCTGACAATGCTGCTGAACATCGTAAACTCACCCCTTATCTTCAACAAAATGGTATTTTTCATAGGTTTTCTTGTCCACATACCTCTGAACAGAATGGTTTAGTTGAGCGTAGACATCGTCATATACGTGAAACTGGTCTTACTTTACTATCTATGGCTTCTATCCCCTCATCTTACTGGTATGATGCTTTCTTTACGACATGCTACCTAATGAACCGTGTGCCATCTTCAGCACTTGCACAAACATATCCTTATGAGACTCTTTTTGGTGTGTTACCTGACTACACTTCTTTACGAGTTTTTGGTTTTCTATGTTACCCTCATCTTCGCCCATACAGATCTCATAAGATGGAACCATTATCCTCTCCTTGTGTTTTCATAGGGTAAAGTCCCATGCATAAAGGTTACAAGTATCTTCATATTCCTACTGGTCGAATTTATATCAGTCGTCATGTTGTGTTCAATGAGACTACTTTTCCCTTTATTGCGCAGTCGACATCTTCCCCAACCACCGATCAGGTAATCTATGTCCCTATGCATGATTTACCGGTCTTCGACAGTTCATCACATAATATCCTGCAGCAACTCCCATCTTCTAATGATGGTGCGGCACTTACGTCACCATCAGTTGACGTTTTATCTCCAGCAGAGCCATCGCTCATTACTCCATCAGCTGACAGTCTACCGTCTTCATCTGCAACATTAGACTCAAGTTCTGTACAACCAATTACTACACAGTCCTCGTTGGAAACTACACAATCTTTGGAGACCGTATTACCTCCTTCATCTGATGCTAGCAATTCTGTTCAAGGGACCTCTACACAGACTACGTCCACTGGTTCTGTTACTACTGGTCATCCGATGGTTACTCGAGGTAAAGATGGGATTTTCAAACCTAATACTTCCAAGTATGCGCTTATTGCTGATTCTCAACTTGAACCAACCTGTTATTCACAAGCTTAGGCAATTCCAGACTGGCGAGAAGCTTCTGATACAGAATATAATGCATTACTTCAAAACGGTACGTGGACTCTAGTACCCTATCATCCTTCTATGAATATCATCGGTTGTAAATGGGTTTATAAAATTAAAAGAAAAGCAGATGGTACTATTGAACGTCATAAGGCTCGTTTAATGGTTAAAGGATATAACCAACATGAAGGTGTTGATTATGGAGAAACATATAGTCCAGTTGTGAAGCCTTGTACTATAAGAATTATTCTTACACTAGCTCTCTCTCATAATTGGTTTATTAATCAGTTTGACGTTCAAAATGCCTTTATACATGGCAATCTTGAAGAGGAAGTTTACATGAAACAACCACCGGGATATGTTGATCCTAATTTTCCTACATATGTGTAAACTTCATCGATCTCTTTATGGATTAAAACAAGCTCCGCGTGCCTGGTACCATCGACTGAGTACTTTCTTGTTACATAATGGATTTGTTACTTCTAAATGTGATTCTTCACTCTTTATTCGGCGTGATGATACTGAAATTGTTTTCTTTCTAGTTTATGTTGATGATATTATTCTTACTAGTTCAAGTTCATCGGGGTTGCAATCTATTCGTACTTCTTTACAAACTTAGTTTAAGATTAAAGATCTTGGTTCTTTATCTTATTTCCTTGGCATTGAAGCAAAGCGTACATCTTATGGGTTATTTCTTACACAAAGGAGGTATGTTCAAGATCTTCTCATTCGAGCAAAAATGGATGGTGTCAAACCAATTCAAACTCCACTCAGCACAACTGGACATATATCATCTGATCGTAGCACTTTAATGACTGATGCTACGGAATATAGAAGTATTGTTGGTGCATTGCAATACTTAACTTTCACTCGTCCTGATTTGGCATATGCAATTAATAAAGTTTGTCAATTTATGCATACTCCAACAGAATATCATTGGAGTTTAGTTAAACGTATATTACGTTATCTGAAGGATACTTCTACATTTGAAATTTTTCTTAAACCGGACAACACTTTGCAATTATCTTTCACTGCTTATACGGATTCGGATTGGGCTGGTTCTTTGGAAGATCGTCGTTCTACAAGTGGCTATTGTATTTTTTTGGGAGGAAATATTATTTCTTGGAGTGCTCGTAAACAAAAAACAGTATCTCGTTCCAGCACTGAATCTGAATATCGTGGTTTTGCTATTGCTATTGCTACTGCTGAAATCATGTGGATTCAATCTCTTCTTTCGGAATTACAGGTATCGACTAAGTCTCCACCTGTTTTATGGTGTGATAATCTTGGAGAAACATATCTTACAGTTAATCCTATATTTCATGCTCGTACAAAACACATTGAAATAGATTATCATTTTGTTCGTGATCGAGTTGCTTCCAAACAACTGGATGTTCGATTTATTTCTTCAAAGGATCAAGTGGCAGATATATTTACAAAACCTCTTTCTGAGGATAGATTTGCATCTCTAAGACTCAAGCTAACGGTTCAAGATGACCCGTTGCGCTTGCGGGAGGGTGTTAGGACTACATCTGTGACGTGATAGGAAAACTATCAGTTTTCCTGAATGTTCTAGAATGAGTTATATGTAGAATGTTTGGATTCTAGGAAACTCTAAGATAGGTAATACTTGAGACACAAGTTGTTAAAGTTTTTGTATATATATATATATTCTCTCCCTGTATACTCGAACATTATTGAATCAATAAGAAGTTATAATTCTCTTAACTCTTCTATCTCTTCTAAACTCTATTGTGTCTTTCTAAACCTAAACAAAACCTAAACTTGACTGTGTGCACGTCGTGGGTAACAGAGAATTTGAAAATTCTTGTTCTTGTCTTTTCAGAATCTAATGAACATAACTAGTGAAGTGGCCCGGGGACAGGGGGGATATCAGTCGGTATTTAATCGTTTTCTTTTTTCTTTTTTTGATCGTCGGTATTTAGTTGTTTAGTTAATTGCTTTAATTGGTTCTCGAAGTGAAGCGAAGCTTCGTTTGATTAATTGTCTTGTGAAGTGATGCGAAGCTACATAGCAAGTACTTCATGTTACTAGATGACCGCTGCCACGATGGGACGCCGATCGAAAAAATTGATGCAAAACTAAATTTGGTTCAAAATTTAGTTCCGACATAATAGCACAAAGTAGGACTTGCAAATTTGTAAAACAAAAAGATGTTCAAACAAAGATATCATATGTTTTTGTAAAGAGATATAAAACAATTTTTAAAATTGTATACAGTTGAGTGGATTTCCCGTGCCATAATGGCACGGGGGTGGAAGCAGTGCTGGTGATCTAGTGCTTTCATTAGTGTATCGGGGTCAGTATCTACCAGTTTGTGATGAACACCTTTGCCAAAACGAGCTACCAAATTTCATAAAAGACAGTCCATAATTTCATAAAAGATAGTCCATAAAAAGAACTAATATAGTTTAAAGCTAAAATATGGCACGAAAAACCAAGTCCCCAAAGGTACGATTTTGTTGTAAAAAATATAATTTAAAGGGGATACTTTTATGGTGATGTATCCGCGCAAACACTGGGACGAAATAATTATATTGGCAGTCATATATATATATATAGATACACTTTTGGTGACACTGTTAAGAATATTAGATGACTGCTATCACGGTGGGGAAGCCTACGGAAAAAACTGAACCTCAATAGAGTCAATACCTGACCAAATAGGTTGTGGTTGTACCAAGTTTTTTAGGGGCCCTAGGGGAAAACCGAAAATAGAGGCCTTAAAACCTTTTTTTCCCGATTTTTTAAAGTAAGAAGATCAACAATTTCAAGAAAATAAATAATAACATAAGTATGTAATAAATTTTTCGAATGGAAACGACTAACAAGAGTAGTTAATCAACGAAAAATTGATCTTCCTGGCCTCCTAGATGGAAAATCATCAATTATCTTATCGTAATCGATGTTATTCACCATGTCGATCTCGATATATAACATTTCTAGGTCATTTAATCTTCTGTGTGACATTGTTGACCGAAGGGAAGCCTTGATCAATTTTAGCTTCGAAAAACTTATTTCTGCAGAGGCGACTGTAACTAGAATTGTCAATAAAATCATGTATGTGATTTCTGTGTTTGGGTAGCAACCTCTGTATATTTTAGGAAACCTAACACTTTGATTGGACTTTCAGTTTCTTCTGGCAAATAGCTTTTGAATTATGGATGTAATGATCAACATTACGTCCCGTAATTCAAAGAAGAACTAAAATCTGAATTAAATAACACCATGCATAATTTTTTCTTGCTATATTATTTTCTCTAATCCACTAGTTCAATGTTCAATTCTTAATCATGATTATGGGACTTCCCATTGTGAACCAATTCTTCTAAAAACGTTATTACTATGAAACCCTATCTAACTAGCAATTGACCAAAACTAGTACTGTCTATTTCTGATCTTAAATATTTGTCCTTCCTCTTTTAATCCTTTTTTAGATCGATTCCAGATCCAAATATTTTATTTCTTTCTTCTCGCCTCCTCTTTCAACTCACTACAGGCATCTCTGCAATTACCACCACCAGCTCCGTCGTCGGGGCTAACACCACTAAGTCCTCCACTATTAGCAGTATATCTCAGTATGATTGTGATCAATTTATCATTGATATATTATTAAGGTTTTAGAGAAAAATCACTCAATTTCTTTTAGTTTCAGATCTCAAAAATCAATCTGCACCACCATCATATTTATCGCAACCACCAACACTAACACCACCATCTTTATTTCTGCCGCCATCACCATTAGTTACTACCACCACCATCACCATCTTTATATCGATCTCCACAATTGCATCAAATATATCATTTTAACAAAACAAATTAAAAAAAAAATCTGTAAGAAAACTGAAAAATTAGGTTTTGGAAACCGATTTTGAAGATCCAAAATTCTAATCTTCAAGAACAAGCAAATTAAAAGATTCGGTGAAAGGTAAAACCAAATATTAGGGTGCACTAGTTTAGATTTCTTGTAACTTCTACTTTGTTAAGGTTTTGGTACTAATTTTGCTACAATCAGATTATCATCCTCATTAATTTGTATTTGAAAGTTGTTTGATTATGTTTTAATATTGATTTGATCTTGTTTGTTGCTAATAGAAAAAAATCTCAAGTTGTTGTTGTTGCTGTGATACATGAAAATGCTGCCAATATTGTTCCATATCCATTTTACAGGCATGGTTCTTCGGTATTAACTTCCATGGTCGTAAGATCTCTGGACTTCAGCTTTTATGGGATCAACTATTGTTGTTGACGCCATTTTTTATGGATCAATTACTGTTGTTGATCCCATTTATGGGATCAACTCCTGTTGTTGACAACATTTTCTGTGGGATGAACTACTGACTCTTATTGTTGACAACATTTCCTTGGATTAGTATAGTCATGTTTGTAGTTTAAATCATGTTTGTTAAAAAAAAAAAACTTAATTTCTTGTTGGGTTGTATTTGTGTATTGTTGTTCGACTGATGGTAGTGGTGGTGCTGTTGAATATTATAGTTGTAAAGTTCTTCAAATGCCGAATTTGTGGTGCAATGGTAGCATGACTGACTCCACGTCAGATGATGCGTGTTCGACTCATGCCAAGTTCACTCATTCATATATGTCTTCTTCTTTTTTTGTCAAACTTTGGTTGTTGCAGGCCAAAGATGGTTGTTGCAGAGATTTTTGATACACTGCTCTAGCACGAAAGGTCTTGATGTGTTGAAGTTGATTCACCTTTTTTTGCATCTTTTTTAGGTTTAACACTAGTTGGATGTTTCTTTTTTTTATGCTTTTTAGTTTTTACTTGTAATGTTTGTAATGACATACATTTTGATTTATTTTTTACGATTGTTATTCTTGTGTTTCTTAAGATGTCGGTTTGAAGATTCCATGTTTATTAGTTTTTATAGAAAACAAGCTCATATAAATGGTGTCAAATCCAACTGTTGATCCCATTTTTTGTGGATCAACTTCCATTGTTGATCCCACTTAATGGGATCAACTTCAATTGTTGATCCACTTAAAGGGATCAACTTTGGTTGTTGACACTATAATCTGGAAACATTGTTCCTGAGTTCTGAATTTTTGGGTCAACTTCTATTGTTGATCTCACTTCCATTGTTGACACAACTGAACTGGAATATTTTCTAGTTATTTCTTCTGAATTCTGATGGCCGTGGTGGCGACAGTGGTGGCGGCAGCAGCGGAAACAGCATCGACAATGGTGGTGGTGGTGGAATATTAGTGGAAGTGGTGGTGGAATGGTGGTGGCAATGGTGGTCGTGGTGGAGTGGTGGTTATGGCGGTGCTGGTGGTGGTGGTGACTGTGAAGGAATAAAGAAAGAAATTTTTTAAGGGATAAGATTTTTAAATGAAAAATAATATTATAAGTGAGGGTATTAAGGTAATCTATTTTTTAATGGATAAGGTTTTTAAATGATAGGGGTATATTTATTGTTGTATAAGGATATATTTGTTGGGTGTCAAAACTAAGGGTATTTAATTAATATACCCTATAATCAATTGATAATTTTTCAAGAACTTTTGATAATGGATAACTAAGGGTTCGGTAGAGGAAAAAAACAAAGCGAGAAGAAAGAGAGAAAAAGAGTTTACAAACAAACGTTTGATTTTACCAAATAGGCATTGGGTAACCCAGATACAGATGGATAATCTCCACCGTCTGTATATAATTATCCAATGGATCAAAAGAAGCTGCCAAACCTTGTAAAATAATAGTCTGTCAAGGGATCCCTCCTCCCGAAAAAAAATATGCAAGCATCGTTCGCATGAAAAGCCAAGTATAAGGCTTAAGGTTATTTTTATTTTATTTTTGAAGCATGAAATTTATTAGATTAGACTTAAATTACACGGGGTACGTAATACCAATAGAGTCTGCTATTACAATAAAACCTATAGACTGCGGAATTTCGTGTTCCCATATGGTGGTTGTGAGCCTCCCTATGGAACAGTCATCCGCTGCTCGATTTGCTAAACCGTCTGCTGCTTGATTTCCTTCTCTGTAGACGTGTCTAATGGTGTGTTGATGGATTTGAGTGAGCCTTTGTTTGATCTCTGCAACCAGATTAGATATATACCATGGGGCGTCAGTATCCGAGGTTATAAATCTCATTAAAATTTCCGAATCCGTTTCAAATTGAACCTTTGGCCATCCTCGTTCAGTCGCCGTTTTAGAAGCGATGTGCATGGCCCAAGTTTCTGATGCAAGTGCCGTGGTGATGCCTAGTGGTTGTGTTATTGCCAGGATTGTGCTGGTTTCCTCGTTTCGACATATAATACTTGCTCCTGCTATTCCGGGGTGACCCCTTGTTGCCCCGTCCATGTTAATTTTGATCCAATCTGAGTGGGGCTTGACCCATCCCACAAAGATGGTTGAAGTTGTGTTTGTTCTTTGGGCAGGGTTTGCATACGGCTGCATCCCAGGGAGCACCGGTGGGAGGTGGCTCTGGGCCCATGAATATTCCTGCTAGAGTTTGATAGCCATTAGCATTACACTTGTAGGATTTGGTTGTTGTTGACGATACATCATGTTATTCCTGGTTATCCATAGAGACCAAAAAAGGAAGCAGAAGGTTGTGGTGAACGGTGCAGGCACTTTTATTTTAAGGATTTGGGGTATAGTTGTTTGATGAGGTAATGAAGTGGGTATGACATGATTGTTGTTTTGGTGGTTTGTGAGGTGGGTCAGCAATAGGTTCCAAGAGTCTATAGCTGTTTGACATTGAAGCAGAATGTGAGTGGATGTTTCAGGATTAGAACTGCATTGAGGGCATAAGTTGGAGTTGGTGAGTTGGATGCGGTTAAGAATGTTGAGGGTTGGTAGACCCTCAGTGGAGTGATAGTATGACAACGGAATGTATTTTCGGTGGTGGCGATTGTTGATATTCATTTGATGACCCCCCGGTATTAATGGGATGAAGATGGGAGCCGGGGTAGGAGTGGCCAGATATTACACATCCTAATTTTGATTCCAAAATAATTTGTTAAAAAAAAGCATTTCTTTATCATTTGGTTTGCAGTTTATTCCACAGTCAACTTGTCATTCATAAAATATGGAATTGAATTATGAGGGAGGGGGAAAAACTTATCTTTCTGATCATTTTGGTAACCAAAAACGGATACACAGTAGAGTTGCTGACATTGGCCGGAAGATATTCGGCGAGATTGAAGTAGAACAAAACTCGAGGAATCCATTGCTTTACTCATTCAAGTTTTGTTGTTTTATAAGTGGCAAGTTGAGTTTCACGTACAACCAGGGAAGAATTAATATATTAGTATCATAAACTTAGCTGATTTTTTGATGCATCTCTGGGTTTAGTCGATGCCATGAATGATGAACGCGGATGAACACTGTCATTGCGGGAGGTAGGAGACCCGATGTTGCATCTCGGAGTGGAGGTGTTGGATGGCATTCATTACTTCTCCTCATTGCTGGTGACATTTAGGCCTTCCGGGTATAATGTTGATGATGATGTTATTGACTACAACAGTTGACAGCGGAAAGTAGTAGTGCTTTCGGCTGAGCGTTGATGGTATAGACAGTTGATGGTATAAGGTAGTGGTGTCTGCGGGTGACAAAAAATTGATGGTTTTGATGGCGGGTGAGGATTTTGGTGTTGGTAGTTATCATTTGTTAGATGTATGAGTGGCGGAACTCATAATGGGTAACGTTGATGCTATGTAGTTGAAGAGGTCTTATGATATTCTCGATATTTTGTCACCTGGGGATGCTTTGTTGCAGCAGGATCATGGCATCTTCATTCACGTCAACATTCCTTAGTGATCCGGGGTAGCTCTGGTGATTGCATATTGAGAACCCCTCTCTGTAGAATTTTACAAACACCTGGCGTGCAAGCAACAATTTTTTACTGTTCCGGCTTTCTGCTAAATCATGAATCAAAAAAGGGGTTAAATCCAGTAGAATGATTTGATGATTACAAGAGCAATGACTTCAAATCGGAATCAAAAACGATATAGTATAAGAAACCTAACATATTTTGTTCCAAAGTTTGATTTTGAAACAGTCAAAAATAATTGCAGAATCAATAGTTACAGTTTAATTAAGAGATTAGGGAGTCAAACTTAATCTTGATGATTTTTCATGTGGAAGGAATTTGTAGAGAGATTTTGCTGGCAATGGCTCACACCAATTTTTTCCTTTTCTTCGTTACAACGCTGGTTACTGTTGGAGTTCACTACATGTGGGAATTGTCGATGATTCCCGTTATAAGTGATAGGGCCGTGAATAATGAAGTCTCCGGGTGAGGGTTAAGCATTTTAATTGATGACCCCGACATTAAATTGAGGATCCGGGTATGGGAGAGAAACAGGTAAGGTTGTTTTTGTGGTCAGCTCGTGTTGTCGGAGTTGTGAAAGATGGAGGCTTCAGATAAGAAAATGGTGTTGGCAAAAAGTTGGGAAAGCATACATGACGTTATCGGGGAGAAAAAGAAATGGTGATGATGGTGCTATTTGGATTGAGAGTTCTGTGAATCTGTGATGTTTTCATGTTTTCGGGGTTTTCTGATCAAGGGTTCTATATTAGTAATGTTGGATAAGTGGAGACGGGGGTAAGAAATAAGTTTGAGTTACTTTAGCTGACCCCGGGTGTTTAGGTAGGGAAAAGACATGAAATAGGAGTGTCGGACGTATTTTCCGACGTATGGTAGGAGCCGAGGTTGGTATTTTTCCGGGGTAGGGATGGGTCCGATATTGGTATTGAAGATTAGTCCCCAGTGAAGTCGCCAAATGTAAATACCCAAATATTATTATAGGGTTATGAGGAGACTAATCCCAATACACAAGGGTCGAGATCGTCTGTGTCACTGCTTGGGTGTGCCCTATGTGCCATACCAATAGAAACACGCCACATCATTCCTCTCATTAACCATGACTAACTAAATAGATTTTCTATTTATACAACACTAATCGATTAGGAAAGATAATTAATTAGTTAAAGAAGATATTACAAATCCAAGAGAAAATACCGTGTTTCTATTGGTGTGGCACATAGGGCACACCCAAGCAGTGGCACAGACGATCTGGACCCAATACACAATACCATTTCCTAGAGAACTCTTTCTCTCTCTTCTAAGATATTCTATGAGCGCTTCCTTCTCTCCTCTTAGGAAACCTTCTTTTATAGGAAAAATTGGTTTAGTGTTGACCTCAAGAGGACAAACTCCTTACAATATGAGCTTTACTATACAACATCTCTTTGCTACGGGCATACCCATGTTGTCAAATTCATGTGTTTACACCACCATTAAGAAAGATCAGTCAAAACTCAATCTCGCAAATGACCCAAGTCTTCTATCCTTTCCGACAACTTCATGGTATTCACTCGAGCTCGAAACTGGCATCCACCAGCTGAGAAGCAAAACAATAAGTCCAAAGACTTCTGGGGCTCAAACCTTCCGCCACTGATGTTCTATTCCTTTTCTCTTCCATCCGCAACACCTTCTTGTTGTCTAACCAACTGCCCATCGATGCCATGACCATGGTAGTACAGAACCCATCTCCGCTCACGTCACACCAAATCTCTCTAGTGGACTCCACGTTCTGCACTTATTAACAAACACAATTTTTTGTCTCCCCTAAATATGTGCTGGAGTGATATTGGGAAAGTATTATGGCTTAGTGGTGCGACAGCCTTACTAGTATCCAAATAATTAAGCTCTTTCCCATTTTGGTTTTGTTTGTTACGAATGCCTCTTTAATCACCAATTTAGCAGTTTCTCCGACGACTGATTAGATTTTCCTGTACTTTTTACAAAGACACTAAAATAATATTATTAGACAAAATATCGAGTCCTAACTAATATAAATATGTATATAAAATGTAACACGTAATCACTTAAGGAATCCCAAAATCTTACAATAGGTAATTTTTCCTTTTTTGGAATTTGTGTGCACGTTTTGAATGGAAAAAAACGCATATAATATACAATCGTTATATGTTTTGAATGTTTTGATTTTTTTTAGGAATTTAACTTGATTTAAAATACTTATATAAACATATGTTTTTGGGTTTTTTTTATTCCTAAAAACGGATAACTATTATACATTCATTACTGAAAGTTGGAAATCACACCTAAACCTAGTCCCTTCCTAGGCTGGACAAGCAGCAACAAAATCAGTTGTTGCAAAATCAGCAGCAAAAATCACAACAACTCCAACACCAATAATCACAGAAGCAACAACAATATTCACGTAAACAGCAACAACAACAACAACAACAACAATCACATATTCAACTCCAAAATCCATAAACATAACATTTGATTTGAAGAGGAAAAGAAGTAATAATTTATCATTAAGGAATGCTCATGATTTGGATTTCTTTCGGTTACTTTGTTATAAAAAAGTGGATCATGCCCCTCATGATATAATCCTGCATCTCATGTTCGTGGCCAGGAAATGAGTGCTATGTGAGGATGAAAAACATACACACCCAAAACTTTGAGAGATGGATGGATCTCAATTTAATCTTAGCATTTTTGCCTTGTGCGGACTGTTAATTGATTCGGAAGAATTCAGTTGGTTGTATTTAATTGGTGATTTTGTTTATTATACATATAGAGTTGTTAGTGTTCTTAATTGTCACATGTGTTTCAGTTTCTTCATTATCTTTGTGATTTCGGTTGCCCATACGTCCCAGTCTTAGAAATGTAATCTAAATGAAAAAGTTGATGACATAATTTATTTATTTTTGAAACAGAGAAAGACGACTTTCGTTCATTAGTTAACACTACATAACACCAGGCTAACAACATCATCCCTTACAACATCTGCAAGTTCTTCTAGGATGTCGTTTAAAAAGTCAAAAAAAAACTAGTTTTTTTAGTTATTTTATGAGCGACGTTGTTACCCGATCTTTTAACATGACTTATAGTGCTACATAACAAATTAGAAAGAAGGTGTTTTATTTCTCATACAATCCCTTGATTTATCTAATGCACACCTTTGATAGAGTGAACTACATTCAAATTGTCACATTCAAAAACTATGTTATCAATATTCAGGTTATTGGCCCATAATATTGCTTCTTTGACAGACAAGCACTCTGTCTGCTCTGTATGTAGTCCTCCATAAAGTATCTGACTCTGATGCCCCAACAGGAACCTGTATGATCTCGAATGATTAAGCATATACCAAAAACTTTATGTATATCATCAAAAGAAACATCAATGTTAATCTTAAGTTGATTAGCAGCGGGAGGAATCCATTTATCCATATTATAAAAAGCAATAAAGGTGTTCTTAAACTATCTGACATAGTAGCGTTGATTTACAGGTTATTAATATTCTTTATGTTCATTAAATTATTTGAGTTTTTATTTTGAAGCTCCTTATAGTGTGTTTGTTCTTCCAAATATACCAGGTGGTTATCATCGTTGTGAGAATTTAAAATCCTATGATTCTTTATGCATGTTTGACATATTGCAGAACCAACTAACAATTCAAAATATCAGTAGTGTGCTAAAGATGAATATTATAGACATTAACATTCATACAACAACCAAAGGGATCTGGAGTAATCACAATCGATAATAAGATGCTCTAGGGTTTCCTCCTCAGTTTTGCAATGTGGACAAAGAATATATATGTCTTGCTTGTAATAACTGAGCTTAAATAGTTTAACCCTATGTGGAGCTTTCATTCTCCATAGACCATAGTTTCTTCCAGACTTCCTTGGGGATGATCTGCCGTTGTTATTTGGTACCCCTACCACGCTTTCCTGTGTATACTTTGTTACTCCACTCTCCGGGAGGGAATGGGTGGAACTTAAAGCTGAAAAACTAATGGTACTTCAACGTTAAATAGATGGAATGGGTGAAACTTAAAACTGAAAAAACTAATAGTATTTCAACATTAAGTGATGTAATTCCTGGTGGCGTTCACATTTTTCACGCAGATACGTAATTTTATTATTTTACCCACACTCTGTCACGCTGCGCATATGCCCATACCCTCAGCCTGTCAACACATGTGTGACTTTATTCCAAAAACCAGGCACCTCCCTAGTATGGTTCCTTTGATTCGCTGACACGGATACAACGCCATGCAAGCACAGAGGAGCCACATTTTTCTCAAAAATTAGGACGCGGACACGTTTCAATGAGACTAAATTGTTGATGAGCAAAAGTTCCCGGAGACCGTACATCCAAGTGTTGGAAGCCCGTCTTACGCCAAAACTGCACCAAAAAAGTATCTGTGCCACGCAAGTTTGTTGGCAGAATAAAGATTCCGGGAGATTTATCATTTTATTGTTTTCAACCAATCACAGGGCTACTAAATTACATCAAAAGAGAAAAGTAAAGTAGCTTGAAAACCTCTAAACAAAAACAAATATGTTGCAAGGCGAGTTTAACTACAAGTTTTATTCAATCATTGCTTTACTTACACAGGTCGTGGTTATGCATGTATGTATACAGATGTATGTTGGTGTATATATTATGTACGGGGTTATCTGAAAGGTTCAACTGGTTCTGATTCTTCAAGTAGTTCAGCGACTTCAAAACACTCAGCCGCCTCATTTAAAGATGTGGCAGCAGCATGACCACCACCTTTAGCTTCCTCTTTGTAATACATACCTAGATTGTACCAAGCAGGTACATTTGTTCTATCGAGCCGTAGTGCTTCTGTTAAAAAATTTCTTGCAACATTCATCGAGTGATTATTTCCTTGCTGTCTGAGAATTTTAGCTGTAGCAACTAAGCTTGGTATAAAATTCGAATCAACATGTAACGCACTTGTAAATGCCTTTAGGGCTTCTTTATGACAGCCTTTCGCTTCGTATAATAAACCTGGAATAGATGTATTACCTTTATAAGGACTATATAGACAATCGAGAATAGAAGGACAGGTACACGAAAAGAAATAAAAGATAACATAAATGTACCTGTTGTGTGCCATCTAGAAGCAGAATAAGGCGCAACGACCTCAGATTTAGAGAGACAGACCTCAGCATCCCGCCACTGTGACAAGCTAATATACACCTTCGCCAAATCATGCCAGATCTCTACTTCCAAGTTTCTATCATGGCTACCACTACCCTGTCATTAAAAGACTTAAGTAAATTGCATGAACCATTGAAATCAAAATAAATTTGCAAAAACTAAAAATTATGAACCATAGATTTATGAACCTTATAATTTTTCTGAAGCCCTGGACTTTTATTCTGAACTTGAAGGAGAGCAAGAAGATGAGTATATGTCTCAACAGCATTTTTAACTTGACCCTGAGCTATTTGAAGCTTAGCTTTGATGCGTAATAACCTTCCTTGAGACCATTTTCCAGTTTGATCAAGAGCAGCATTAATGATGGTTTCAGCATCGAGATACCGTTTTTGAGCTGATAAAATCCGTGTCAACAAAATCCATCCTCTAACATTGGACCCAGCCTCCAATTTCAGCAACTGAGTCGCATAATGTAAAGCAGCATCCAACTTTCTCTGCTCGGCATTTTCTAGACTAAGATGGTAGATAATGTCAGGGTCTATATCTTTCATGGTTCTCTCAGCATTTTGTAATGCTTCCAGCGATTCGGACTGTTTTCTAACCCTCTCGGAATCAGTCATCGCAGATCGTGCTTCAGCTGACAATAAAACACCTAGAAAGTGATGTGCAGAACTAGCCATCTGATCACATCTTCCCTGCAACCTTTCAACTGCTCTGCTTGCAAAATCTACACCTTCTTCTGCCAGATTAGGGTTCTCTGCACAAATCTTTGAAGCCAATAATAGAGCATTTATGCAATTTGGGTTTTGTGCTTTGCTCAGTAGTCTCCTTGATAGATTTAAAGAAACCGTACTCTCACCTTCCCCGTAGTAACACAGTGAAAGAATGTAGTATCTTTCTTCCCTATCCATAACCCCCGGCAGCAATTCTTCAATCTGAGCTGCTAAGCCCCTTACTGCTCCTGATACAGAGAGCCCAAAACAGATATGATCGAGGATTGATGGGTCCCACTCGATCCGTTTGAGAGCAGAACCCCTCAACAATATCACTAGAAGAAGAACGGCTTCCTCAGTGTTGTTTCTAGGTACAAAGGATCCTTCAACTTGATAACGGAGGTTTGGAGGGGTGGCATCAGTGCCACCATAAAGAAGATAAATGGCAAACTCTTTCTGTATCCTTGCGGTAGTCTCTGTATCAAGATTCCAATGGTGGAGAAGGGCCCTTCGGTATGATGATATTGCTTCATGGGGAGAATCATCGAGTTTCCATAGCTCAGGAAGTAACTCGACAGCCTTACTTAAAGTATCCTGCAGTTTACAATCACTACCAAAATTCTCCGACAAGCCTTCTGGTAATGCAGATTCGACAGTGTCGAGTATAATTTTGCATGACTGAGCAGCTTCTGCAAAAAGGTATTGCACAGAATTAGACATTCAACAAAGGACGAATGCCACTCATACGTTCCAATTTCCTTAGATCGAGAATAGTACAACAAACGATCTTTATATTAACAAGTTTTGCCAACAAATGAGATGCTAACTTACTGACTTGTATGAAAAATACTAACAGACAAACCCACATAGAATATAGATTTCAAAAAACAAACAGATATTTATGACAACTAAAGATTTTAAGTCGAAAATCATACCTCTATACCTCCGAAGGGCCTGTAGCGATTTTGCTTTAAGAAATATGGCTTCGAAGAGTAAACTAACAGCATGCATCGACATGGGTAGGGCAATTTCACTACAAGAACGTCGTTTTCGGCGTTCGCCTTTTGCCATATCGCCTCTTCTGGCTATGCAGACTTTCATTTTGGGAGTCACAGAAGCAATGTCTATTCCTTCAAATACATGAAGAGCTGCCTCTAAGTTTCCTTTTTGATACTCAAGCCTTCCTAACAAGGCTCTCGCTTCCTATTAATAGTAATGATGATTTTGTAAGCCACTTGTAATTATACACAAACATTCCATCACATTATCTGTCGACTGAAGGAACAAATAATGGCGGTGAAACATCTAACATTTGAGAAACAAAGAAAACTTTATTGGTTATCAGCTACAACAGGATATGCCAAGGAACTAACTTTGCAAACATTAGGCTTTTCCTTAATTCAAAGAATTACTGCCAAGGCAACAAATGGAAAATCCATCTGGTATACAGCTCAAGTAAGCTACTGTCAACTTTAATGGAAAAGGACAATTAGAACTCTTATACCATGCCAATTGTTCTCACATAGTAGTTTCACAATGCAGATAAATACTAAACAAAGTCCAGTAATATGCAAAATAAATAAATAATAAAATAAAATAAATCTGCAACAGATGTTTCTTTCAGATGAGGAGGGTATCATGTGAAAATTTCACGTTTAGATTAACCTACACTTGGTAAACTCCCAATAGAAATACAGCATGAAGAATAAATATCAAAAGGATTCCAGAACAATGGTGAAGGACAAGTTAAGAGAGACAAACCTCGTAATTCAAACAACCACTCTCCCGAAGAGATGATTCAGCTTCTTCAATGTTGCTAATATTATCAGGCTGCTTTTGTTCACTCTCACCAACTTGAGAAGAATATCCACCACTTGCTGCTGAATTATCCCTTGTTGCAAGGGACTCAGATGAAGGAACCATTTCATCTACATTCAAATGTTCTCCTGAACCAAGACACCTCATTATTCTTGTAAACCTTAATTTACTGCCAAATCCCCGTCCTTTCAACCATTTCTTACCGCCCATACTATTGAAATATTCTTTTAAAAACCATCATCCACAAAGACAGAAATCAGGACTTCCCCTCCGACAACTGAAGGTCAAACCAATAAAGTTCAATAAATTTGTGTTAAAGATTTTCAAAAAAA
>NC_039367.1:133091452-133099890 GCF_003573695.1 Papaver somniferum | reverse complement strand
ATAAAAAAAAAAAAAAAAAAAAAGGACAAACTGTGCCGATACCGATCAAACTCGGAAGCAAGTTCAAAAATATATATATATATATGTATATATATATCAGAATTCTTGTAAATTTATAAGGTTCTATCAAATGCCCTAGATAATCATTATCCAAAACTCAAGATTACACCTCTTGAAGACAAAAACCCAAGAATACTTCTGAAAATCCATTTCATAAATCAAAGCATAACCACCGATGTCAATTCAATCCTAACAAAACCATATCTTTAATTAAAGAAAAAGAAAAAATTACAATCTAAAACAAGAAAAAGAAACACAAACAAATGAAATTACAAACCCTAATTCAAAGTAAAACCCAACACAGATATTAGAAAAAGAAGTACCTTTTGAATCACAGTAGCAGTCTTTGACCCCTTAAAACATCAAGACCTCCACTACTATCCATCTCTTTAAATACCACCTTTAAAATAAAATAAAAATAATAAACCCACTTTAAATTTCTTTGATTAGACAAGCATCCAAAGCTTTCATCATTCAATTCTCTTTCTATGCCTCTCTCTCATGTATTTTGTTTTCAACTGTATTTGTTTTAAGAATTGGCTTAGCTGTGTAATTTTGGAATTAAAATATTTTTCAATGAGACTCTTTCTCTGTTTGTGTAGATTAAAATCAGAAAGATTTTGCGTTTAAAAGATTTTGCGGACGAATTAAATGGAGATTTTAATACGACGGGACTACGCTACGGCTTGTGACGGAATAAGTTTGTTGCTCTTGCATTGGCCACTAGCTTTTCCCATGTGGGATATACCCAGAACCGGCCCTGGGACGAGGGTACGTGTTCTGGCAGTGTGATTGGAGAAGAACGATTTTTTGGGACCATGGTCCTATTAGGCCACCTACCCTATAGTTATAAGGGGTGTCCTAAATCATTGAAATGACTAACCTACCCTTAACCTAATTAATTTAAAACCAACCCAATAACCACCTATATATATATAACCACCACCTCCTCCCACCACCACCATCGCCGATTACCACCACCACCACCTCCGATTAAAACCACCACCAACCACCGATTACCACCGCCCACCACCGCCGATTACCACCACCACCTCCGATTATCACCACCACCAACCACCGATTACCACCACTACCTCCGATTACCACCACCACCAACCACCACCACCATTATATATATATATATATATAGCTTAATTTAAAACATTAACAAAGATATTCTCACAAACCCATTATTTGTCATTCGTTTTTGGTTGAATAAATGAGAAGTAATCATTAAAATGAGTTGAAAATGGAAGTTGCAGAGAAGTTTAATGGAGGGTTTTTTTTCAGAGAAAAGTTCGGTTATCAAGAATTAATTTTTTCTTAACCGAACTCAGAGTTCGCTTGATTCGCAAAAAAATACTTTTAACCGAACTCCTTGTATTAGAACAACACAAGTCCATAAGTTCGGATCCTTCGCAAAATAAGGATATCACCGAACTTTAGTTTACGAAAATAATGAGAAGTCCACAAGTTCGGTTCGTTCGCAAAAATGTTAAGTTTTCTTTGTAACCGAACTCTACCTTTGAAACTTCGTAACCGAACTCTACCTAATTCGCCAAGAAATAAATTTCGTAGTAACCGAACGTTTGCCTAATTGCATATATGCATATATAAGCCCAGTTCGGTTGATTCGCAAAATATGTTGAAGTTTGCGAACCAACCGAACTTCTAACACTAGGTTACTTTTAACCTGCAGTTCGGTTGGGAACTTGGTTGCGTTGAAGTTTTCGAACTAACCGAACACACAAGATGTACCAAAATAAATTGTTAAGTTCAAAGTTCGGTTACCTACCATTTTATCCTAGGTAACCGAACATTACACTGTACGACAAAAACCTCCATTAACGAGCGAGTTCGGTAACCTGCGTGTTTGGAAAACGTAACCGAACTACACTTTCAGGTGTGTTCGGTTACATGTTCTTGACATATGGTAACCGAACTGGCCCAAATCTACATAAAAATTTTCATTTTTTTTGAAAGGTTGGAGCAATTCAACCAACATTATCTAAGTTTGAAGCCTACCTGGGTACCCAAATACCCTTCCTCCGGTTGTGGTTGGTAAAATCCATCGTTTTTCATGTTTTCCTTCTTCATCTTCTCTAACTTTAATCTCTCAATAATTCTACTTCTTTAAAAAAAACCATCTGATTTTTTAATCTCACTAATTATCTTTAACTTAATTATCTCACTAATCATTACAATAACTATTATTAACACTAACTAATCATCACCCAAAATTAATCAGGAGGATAATTTAGGTATTAATATAAATATCTAGATAAAGGGTGACCTAGATTTACTTCTAATGTCTTTACCCAAAATAAAACCATGGTCCCCCAAAAAAACCATGGTCCCCAAAAAATCGTTCATGGGGAAGGCCTTCAGGGCCATAAGAGGTTTGAGGGCTTTTATTTTCTGGTCATGCACATCAAAGGACTAACCCTAAAAGTTTAGCGATACATGTGGTGTGTCATACTGTGTTGTGCCGATAATTAAGTGTGCCAAGTATGATTTATATCATGTTGTGTTTTTCTTTAAATTTTGGCACATAATAACAACACGTGACACGTGGTATGAATAGCCGTGATATTTTTTTTTTTTTTGAAGCATGTATTTTATTGATATGAGATTAGGTTACAATTTATCGTGGGTATGTGGTACCCACCGAATCATGAAATAAAATATGGCTAATAAAAAGCGGGATTGCCTGGTCCCATATTTTCGTTGATAAGTTTCCTAATTGGCTTTCATCTGCTGCATGATTGGCCAAACCATTTTCGGCTTGGTTTCCTTCCCTGTAGTTGTGTTGAATGGCAACATGTGGGATCTGTCTGAATCTCTTCTTTATTTCCTCAATCATATCTGAGATGTGCCAAGGAGGGGGGGTAGAGGATGTGATGAAGCGCAAAAGATTTTCTGAGTCAGTTTCAAAGAGAACTTTTGGCCAATGTCTTTCTGTTGCCGTTCTTGCAGCTAAAAGGAGAACCCAAGTTTCTGCAGTTAAGGCAGTCGTAATTCCTAAAGGTTAAGATAAAGCCATTAAAGTTCGTGCGTCGGAATATCTACAAATGAATCCTGCTCCCGCAAAACCTAGGTGACCTCTGGCTGCCCCATCTGTGTTGATCTTAATCCAGTTGATGTTTGGAATTGACCATCCTACCGATATTGTAGATAATCTTTTGTCTCCTCTTGGATGGTTATATATTGGTGCATCTCCTGGTAGGATCGGTGGTAAAGAATCTTGTGCCGCAGTGAATTCTCGTTGTAGCTTTTGAACCCATATTAAGATTTTGGATGAAGTTGTTTGCTTCTGGCGGTATACTAGGTCATTCCTAGATAACCATATAGTCCAAAAGAGGAAGCAAAAATAGGAGATTACAGTTGTTGGTGCAGATTGTTGTAGGATTTGGGAGATGGTTGTCTGAGGTGTTAAGGTGAGACTGAGGGGGTAGTTGGAGTTCGGTGTGTTTCTAAGTTGATTGATCAGGGTGTTCCAGGATGTACTCGCCGTTGGACAATGAATTAGAAGGTGACTCACTGATTCCGGATCAGCATTGCATATGGGGCATATGTCAGAGTTGGTCAAGTGTATATGATGTAGGAGAGAGAAGGTTGGTAATCCTTCATTGATTGCTTTCCACAAGAAAAGCCGAATTTTTGGTGGACATGGTAAAGTCCACAGGAATTTGGTGGGTGGAAGAGGGGTATGAGTTGGTTGACCATGGGTTAGACATTTGTATCCCGAAGATGTGGTGTAATTTCCATATTTTGAGTGTGGCCAGATAATTTTATCTTGTGTGTTGTTTTGGGGAAGGTGGATGTTTATGATTTTTTGGGCTATAGGATTTGGAAGGGTGCTTAATTTTTCTTGATTCCAGTTATGAGAGGTTGGGTCGATGATATCTGCTACCATCCGGATAGGGTAGCATTGCGCTGGGTATAGAGGTGGTGAGTGTGGAATCCAACTGGCTTCTATTGGAGTTGATAACCAATTTCCAATACGATGGAAAATCAGTTGTTGCATGGCAGGGACAATTGATGCCAGTTGTCTCCATTGAGGACTGGAAGAGGAATGTATGGCATGAATGCCTTGTAGAATAGGTTGTTGATCAAGATATTTTGCACTGAAGAGGCTTCCACAAATGGAGTTAGGTTGTTCATGCAAATTCCAAATTATTTTCATGAGGAAAGCTTTATTCTGATCACTGCTTTTCCTTATGCCTAGCCCCCCTTCGGATAATGGTTTTGTTACTTTATCCCAACCTCTAGGGTGAAGCTTTTTGATTGTTGATTCATGTCCCCAGAAAAAATTCCTAGTGATATGATCTATTTGTTTGCGAATAATACTGGGTAGGTTTTGTGTTTGCATAATGTGGTTTGAGGTGGGGGTAAGAGAGGTTTTGATGAGAGTGATTCTTCCAGCTGGATTTAGGCATTTTGTCATCCATCCTTTAGCTTTCCGGGCTAATCTTTGTAATAGGGATGCGAAGGTTTGATTGGATGCTCTTCCTTGTTTGAATTGGATGCCTAGATAGTTCGGAGGTTATGATGTTGTTGACATATCGAAAAACTGTTGTAGTTCAGTTACCTTGTTCGGGTCTAGTCGTGGGTGGTGAATTATTACTGATTTGGAGGTATTAATTACATGTCCTGCAGAAGTGCTATACGATTGGAGAAGGGTCTTAAGGTGATGGTTGCTCTGATCCGAGGCTTTATAGGTAATTAGTAAATCATCTGCATACATTATATGAGAAATGGATGGTGCTTTTTTTGAAATGTTTAGTCCTTGAACTAACTTTTGGTTTTCAAGGTTTCCCAGATTAGTAGATAGTATTTCAGCACACATGATGAAAATATAAGAAGATAATTGGTCGCCTTGTCTGATACCTCTAGTTGGGTTGATGTAACCATGGGGTGTTCCATTTATGTTGATAGAATAAGTAACTGATGTCATAACATAATGTAATCTATAAAGGATGAAGGAAATTCAAGTTTTGTAAAGGAGGTTTTGATGAAACCCCAATCTAAACTATCGTAGGCTTTCTGGATATATAGTTTGATAACTATTTTTGGATCCTTGGTGAGGTTTGAGGTTCTGATATGGTGGAAGAGTTCTCCGACAATTGCTATGTTATCATGGATTGATCTTTGTGGTACAAAAGCACTTTGGTATGGGCTTATTAAGAAAGGAAGAAGGGGTCTAATTCGGTTGACTACGATTTTTGAAATGATTTTATACGTGACGTTACAGAGTGCTATGAGTCTAAACTGTGAAGGTTTTGAAGGATGGTCTACTTTAGGTATTAGTGTTATGTTTGTGTGATTCATGAGAGGATGCATGTTTAGATTATTAAAGAAACTTCGAACCATTGCTATCAATTGAGAATGAGTTGTTTCCCAAAATACTTTGAAAAACTTACTTGTGTAGCCATCTGGACCAGGACCACTTTCGGAGTTTATGGAAAAAAGAGCTTGTTTGATTTCTGCTATAGTTACTTCCTTTGTAAGCATGTATGATTGTCTGGGAGTTAATCTTGGCCTGATATTTGTAAAAAGATCTCTATTTATCACAGTAGGTGGGGCCGTATATTGTTGTGAATAACGATCCAGAATGAGTTGAACAATGTCTTCTTTCTTGTCAACCCAGTTGTTTTGTGGGTCTTGTAATTGTTGTATATTGTTGCAGGCTCTGTGAATGGTGGCTTTAGTATGGAAAAAGGTTGTATTGATATCTCCCGATTGCAACCATTGGATTCTAGATCTTTGCTGCCAGTATGTCGCATGACACTGTAGTAGTTCATCATGATCAATTCTTAGTTGTTTTTCTTGGATCAGTCAAAATTCCAGGTCGCCTCCCGATTGTGTAGCACATTGATGTTGAGCATGTTTTATCTTGGCTGTCGATTTCTTGATCATGGTTGGTAGGTGGCCAAAAGTTTCTTTGTTCCATTCCAATAGAGTTTGTCCGGTTGTTATGAGTTTTAGTTGAAGATCAAGGGTAGGTTCAGTATCTTGTTGTTGTTCCCAAGCTGTTTGAACCACTTGTTTGAGCTGAGGATGAGAGAGTCATAGGTGTTCAAATTTGTAGTTTTTTGTTCCTTGCCAGTCCATTGCTTTCTCTTGTTGAAGAATTGGGTCGTGATCAGATGCTATTCTTGGAAGATGAGTAACTGCTGCATGCGGATTTGCAGTCCGCCAATGTTGGGTTTCCATTGCTCTATCTAGTCTTTCTAGAATGTCATCCTAACCCATTTGGTTGTTTGTCCAGGTGTAGGGGTCTCCTCGGAACCCCAGATCGATAAATCCCAACTAGTCCATTAGAGAGAGAAGAGGTTGAGATTGGGCATAGGTTACTTGCCTTCCTCCTTTTTTCTGATTGATCTAAGACGTCGTTAAAGTATCCTAATAAAAGCCATGGTCTGGACGGGTTGATGTTGTTGAAGATTGTTGGAAATTCTTGCCAAATATTTTTCCTGATGTCCGGGTGTGGCGGGTCATAAATACCCGTGCAGAGCCATGGTTGTCCAGGGGGTGGTGGTGTAACTATTGTATGAATGTAATTTTGTGAGTGAAATAAAATCTGGATATTTAGGGAATCTTTCCACATTAAACAGAGACCGCCTCGCCTTCCCATTTTTGGTACTGAGAAGTGATTATGGAACTGAAGGGATTGAGATAAGCTTCTCATATGCTGATTGTTATCTAAAGTTTCAGATAGAAACAAAATGTTGGGTTTGTGAAGAGAAACCAATCCTTTTAAGTGTTGAATTAGGGATGGAAGGTTTATGCCTTGGAAATTCCAAGCTAGGATAGTCATTATGATGATAAGAAGAAAAGTGAGGAGGGGTTTGCTGGATCCGCAATTGGTTGAAAGGTTCAGACTGAGGCAGAAATAGTAATGAGCAAATTGATAGGTTAGTGGGAGGTGGGGGGAGGGGGTGAAATTTGTATTACGACACTTGAAAGAAATAACTTTTGAATGCAACTGAATCCTATAAGGAGTGTTGTAGCACCATAGTACATAAGTATTTATATAACAACACTTACAAAAGTTGAATAACTTTAACTAAGAGTGTGTGCTTTATAGTGGAGCACTTACAAAGAAAAATACAGAGATAGAAGGTGGAGAAACGTTAAATAATTCCGACTATTACATAATTGACAGACCTATTGCGCACATGTAAATGCTACTATGCACCGATGGAAAGCAAAAAAAACAACCCAAGATAGCAGGGGAATTAGATGAGTGAAAGAACAACTTGGAGAGGAGGATATAATAACAGTAATTTAAGTGGACTTACCTGGGGGCTTAGATTGATCAGAGGAACTTAGGGTTGGAACTGAGGATGGAGTCTTCATTTGTGACACATACGTTCGGTAAGAAGAATCAAACTCAAAGGAAACCAAATGATTATAAGAGGTTCAAACTAATAAAACAACATGAAAAACAGGCTCTAAATTATCAAAAGGACTCGCGAAAGAGAAAATAATTGAACTTATGGTTTATAAATATTAGAACCAGGTAGATAGAAAAGAATATATGCAGACAGAAACGAGAGATTAAGAAGCTAAAACTAGATAACATAGTCAGCTGCCATACCGCACAAAACATATAACTGAGATTAAATTTAAAAGCCCCCATGAAATATACAGACTTTCTACTGCAAACAAGGATAACAACAACTAAAATCAGATAGGAAGACATCTTAGCACTCTACAAAACGGACTGCGAGGATTACCGAAAAACAAGGCTCCAATCATATATGAAACAACTGTCCAGGTAGTTAATACATTCTTCGAACATAGACACAAAGAAGCATAAGAACTATTACATATACTAAAATCAGTAGATGAAACAACTACTACACAAGCAAAGGAAACAAAAAGAACTGGCCTTAAGACCACCAAAACCAACAAACACAAAAAGAAGAGGAACACAGATTATTAGGAAGGTTTTCAATATCCTATAAATCTAAGAATCTCTAAGAACTCTTTTAAGAGACTCAAATTTAAAACACCTTTTAATTATTTTTAATTCCAAATTAAATCATACATTCAAACATAGCCACAAAGAAGCACAAGAACTAATACATTTACTAAAACCAGTAGAATACTTCCTTAAACAAACTGAAGTAATTACTACACAAGCAAAAGATACAAAAAGCACTGGCCTTAAGACCACCAATAACTACAGACACATTAAGAAGAAGAAACACAGAATATTAGGAAGGTTTTCAAATTCCTAAAATCTAAGAATCCCTAAGAACTCATTTTAAGAGACTCCATTTTAAAACACCTTTTAATTCCAAATTAAATCACAAACTCAATGACATCAGAAAACAGAGATTTCAATCCCCCCCCCCCCCCCCCCCCCC